>NC_046286.1:40493367-40799304 GCF_004115265.2 Rhinolophus ferrumequinum
ACCATGGGATTACACTACTGTTTTAAATCGATTTCAAAAATTTTTTTTTTAGTTCTATAAGTCAATTAAGGCATATCTCAAAATGCCTTTTCCTCTTCCATTAAAAACATTGTATTCTCCCTTGTTAGGCATTTTTTTTTTAATTACACATTTCTTAAATACTTACAATGTTTTGCCTGTGCCATAATTATTACTGTCATCTACTCCCCTATTTCCAAAGTAAAATCCCTACCTCAAAATTAAATCTATCTATTGGGATAGGATATGTGCCTTAATTTATTTCTGTGTGCACTTACAAATTTGTACACACATTTACTCACTCTTTCACTCACTTTTGTATACAACATTAACCCACAAATGATTTAACATTGCTCACAGAGTTACTTAAAGTGTAGTGATTAAAGTAATATTAAAATATATGGTAAAGTATGATAACATAAAAAAAAGAGTAATAGTATTAGAAAAAGTTAGGCGTGGGAGAAGTAAACAAAATACGTGCTATCAAACAACCACACCATTTCCTATTGCTGGCCATAAATAAATAATTTTGGATCTCTTGCATGATTTATCATAATGTCGTACATCTACAGAGAGATTAATGAATGATTACTGATTGTCAACTCAGTTATTTTTGCTACATTTGACAATCAAGTCAAAATTCTTCACGATTAGTTTTTATTTTTAGCAAATCAACTGTATTATCCCGGAGTGCTAATATTAATGGCATCATAAAATACTGATAGAAAAAAATATGGCATTGAAGGGAAACCTCTACAGATACCCTGGACTGCCAGAAAGATGAACAGGTGGGTCCTAGAGCAAATTAAGCCTGAAACGTCCCTGGAAGCAAAAATTACAAAACTGTCCTATTTCAGGCGCATCATGAGAAGTCAGGTTCTCCGGAAAAGACAATAATTCTGGGGAAAATAGAAGGCATCAGGAAAAGAGGAAGACCAAATAAGAGATGGACTGACTCCATAGAAGAAGTCATAGGCATGAATCTACAGGAGCTGAGCAGGGCTGTTGAAGACAGGACATTTGATGTGACTATTCATAGGGTCATCAGGAGTGGGAGCCGACTTGGTGGCATGTAATACACACACACATTTTAAGAAAAATTTTTAAAAGTACCAAAACAATCGACTTGACAGGCTAAAAAGTGATCTGACATACAAGAATGTACATATTTATATAACTAATGTGTACATTTCTTTGCTCATTCATAAACATTCATTGTCTACTATGTGGTAGGTACATGCTATCAGGCTCTTTAGAGACACAGGGAGGAGAGTCTTTCCTTAAAAAATAAAAATCACTCATTCAACAAAAAAGTAAGATAGAAAAACTTGAATACAGTGTTATTTCCTTAATCAAAGATTCCAGAAAGCCCTCATCTACTTCTCTCAGTTCACCAAAAACTTTATTCTTTCAGTATCTCTTTTCTCTGTGGCATCATCAATCTTTTTTTTCTACTGCATAATTTCATCAATGCAAAGGAATCTCTTCTACCTCCCATATTTAAAACAAAACAAAATACTGTTGCTCTTCCCTGCAAACCTCTCAAACTGTTATTCTCATTCATAAAAAAACAAAAACAAAAACAAAAACAAAAACATTTCTTTATACTGTTTTCAGTCTCCACTTAACGTCACACTCTCCCATCCCGATATTGCTTCTGCTCCTGTGAGACCACTGAAACTGGTCTTATCAGGAGCACCAAAGCCCTCTTGTTCTAAGTCCAACAGTTGTTTTGTTGCTGTTGTTGTTGTTGTTGTTGTTTTGTTTTGTTTTAACAGAGCAATCAATGCGTAGCATTCCACATGGTGAGTCATCCTCTGCTTTAAACAACACTATCTCTTTGCCTACTCCTATGTCTCATTTTTGACTTTCTACTCTTTAACTCTTTCTTAAAATATAGGAGTTCTACACAGCTTAACCCTTAGACTTCTTTTCTCACTCTTCTTCTTCCTCTAGATAATTAACATCATTCAGTTCCATGGTTTGAACATGCAATGTTAGCTACCAAATGTAAATCTCTAGCCTAGACTTCTCCACTGAGTCCAATGCTCATATAAAAATGCCCATCAATGACTCTTGTATCTCTGAAGTGCATCTTAGCCTTAGCACATCCAAAAGCATTCCTCACCCCAAAACCTGTCCCTCCCAGGTCTTCAGTAAATTGTACCACCATTTACCCAAAGGTTCACCCCATATTCCTAGTAGATGTACTTTATGCTTTCATCCCTTTCTTCTCATGCCTGATGGTCAATCAGTCAGCAAATCCTACCAGTTCTATGTCCATGACTGTTCTTATTTATTTCTCTACTGTGTTGTCCTGCTCTAAGCCATTATCATCGTTTGAGCAAATTCTACTCTTAGCCTCCTAAATGTGCTCCCTGTTTTGTTTTGTTTGTTTGTTTTGTTTTGTTTTGTTGCTTGTTTCTTTCAGTTCATTTCTCACACAGCAACTAGACAGGTAAAGTGAAAGTACATCTGATATCTCTCTCTCTGTCAAATTATCCGTGGGCTTCCAAACTCCTTGTCTTGTCCTGCAATGTCCATCCAACCTTGTGACCCACCTACTCTCTACTCCAATCACACTGGCCTTTCAGTTCCTGAAATACTCCAAGCTCTTCCATACTTGATTTATTTTGCTTATGCTATTCTTTCTGCCCAGAATGCTCTTTACCTACTTCTGCGCATGGCTGAATCTTTCTTCCTTTAGGTGTAGGTTTAAGTGTTGCCTCAGAAAGATATTCACTGATACTGTTAGGAGTTGTGTGTGTGTGTTTTTATATGTGTGTGTGTTTGAGAATTTAACATTTTTTATTATTGATTTATTTAGTTAGTTATTCTGTCTCTCCCAATAATCCCTAAGCTCCATGGGGGAAAGCACTCTTTCTGTTTCACTCACTTCTGTCTGAATCCCCTACCACAATACCTGGCATGTAGTTAGCAAAATAAATATTTTTCAAAGTATATTTTTAAATGAATGAATGACTTATATGCTAATAAAAGAGCTTAAATTGATTTTCTACTTTGTGGGCCAGTTTTCTACTAAACTCTGAAGAAAGGTATTATTTTTAGTGCTAAGTGATAGAACCAAGGATTGGGTAGATTTAGCATTTAAAGTCAATGAAAACAAAAAGATAGAGAAACTGACCATTTACTATTTGTTACACCTGATGCATCAGCCTATAAGATAGTTTGTTTTTACTTAGGTGGCTTCCTTATCTCTTAATTAAAATTTAGAAGCAAATATAAAATTTTATGAGTATTTTCTTTTCCAGTATCCTCAGGATATCACTTGCCATATTTCTTTCTTTTTTTTTTTTTAACTTGTAAGTGTCTGGGAATATTTAGATTTCATAGGATTATGGTCTAGAAATCTCTGCATTCATTTTTCTTTAAAAAGCATAATAGCATGATTAAATAGGCTAAATGATAAGAATCTCTGATGACAGAATTCATACTTTTTGCTTTAATATTCTGTAGTCTAGCTGGGAGCCGCTTCAGCCAAAATTATGAATCATTTATTACAACCTAGAAAAGGGCCAAGTACAGGTCAACACTGGCTAGTGTCTTGCTTCAGTCTAACTTGTAATGTTATCACTTTTTAGCATGAAGTAGGAAACCTGGAAAACAGCAAAACAGAAAAGATAAAGAAGGAAGAAATCTTTTCTTCTCCCTTAGAAAACAAACGAAAATTTTGGATTTGCTTTTCATAATTTTTATACATTCCTATTCCAATAATCAAACATCAGTGGAAATACGTAAATACTGATCAACTAAATCATATTTCCATGGTTTTTGAACTATTTGTGTTAGCAGCCTCTATGATTACTATGAATAATCAAATACTGATTAATATTTGAAAAAAACATCAATTAAACAGAAAGCACTGTAAAATAAGTTCAAAATTAAAGAGAAAATTTTGCTAAAGGTTAACATTGAATGATAAATAGTAATGTTTGCTAAATATTTTACATTAAGCATCAATCCAATTCTCCCTGTTTCTGTTCAGGAAGAAGATGGAAAATTTCCTCAGAAATTACAAAATTCAGGTTCACATGTACCTGCAACTGCTGGCAATGCAGCTTTCCCAAGAAGCACCATCATATAGAAACTTCTGAGTGAGCTACAGCTAAGTCAGAACATAAGCCTGAAATCTTCCTGGTCATGAAACTTTGTATCTTCCTTATGAATCAATTGATTTTTTTTTAATCTTTAAAATTAGAAAGGTAAAGTCTTCCTTATTGACATATTGGATGATTTATTATAAATGCGATACTATAGGTAAAGCAGTGGACACTTGGATGTGCTCAGCAAACACTACTTCATATGACCCTAGAGAAAAGTAAAGAAATTAAATTTTATCAAATGTTTGCTAGTGTTTCACAAACATTCTCATATATGATAAGCAAAGCTAATATGTGCCCTGTAGAACTGATAGTACTACCATTATTTCTAACAATTTGGTGCTCAGAAAGGTAAATTACTTGCATAACGCACAGCTAGTACACTGGGACACCAAGGGTTTGCAGTTAGATCTTATATAGATTTAAAGCCATTTTCTCTCTCTCTTTGCTAGTTACATAAAGGGAAGTTTTCTGTGATGTTGCAAACTGTCTGTACGACTCTACCAGGAAGAGCTTACACTGGATTGATCCATGGGGTCAAATCCAGGAAATGGGACAGAAAACTGCTTAAAAGAAAGTAAGAGCAAGCCAAGAGGACAGCTATCAAGTAAAACAATTCACTGAGAGCCCCATAATTTAAATGTGTCTTCACAGTCCCCTTTTCCTACACACAGGACTAGATCAGCAAGCCTTCTCTTAAGAAGCAGAAGACTTTATAGAAAAGCCCAACCAAATAAGACATATTTCTAAAGGATAAAGGGTAAGGGGAAATTTTTGAATTTATCATTATTCCTTTTAATAGATAGTTACTCTTCCCTCTTTTTGACTCCAACAGATTAGAGTAATAGTGGGGAAAGATGGTAAAGCTGTGGATAGACTACAAAATAAACTATTTCAATAATTCCCTCTAAACTAATACCCAAACCCAACCTTCTGTCAGAGGATGAAACCAAGGTTACATCAATTGCTGCCTGTTAAAATTGGAGCCCATTGAAACCACCCAGCTGTGATACCTGGAATCAAGGTTGTATAATCAACTAAAGATGATTTGTTTTATATCCTATCCATATCTTAAGAACTGTAGCTGCATAAGGGCCTGGCTAACCCTTGCTCCCAATGGGTGCTCATAAAGTAGTTGTGGTGGCCAAAACCAATTGATTTGACTAGGAGAACAGAATTTAAAAATACTAAAATCTCTTATTTTAAAGCTGATATTATTTCTCCAAAACACCATTCCACGTTCCACGAAAATATCTGTTCTAAACATTAAATGCTACTATCTGTTCTTAGCATTAAAATTTAGCTCATGAATATCTTAAAATATTTGTGAGTATTTTATTTAATTTTGCCCTTCAAAAAACTTTTTTCCAATCAATGTTTGGCTCCCTTTGAGAACTGGCAATCATGTATTATTCGGTAATGATGGTGACTGTCCCACTCACTTTTCCTCTTCCTTTGAAACCAAATCTGAAGAATACTTCTATTCATTTTTTTTTCCTTCTTAAAACATCTGGCTATTTCATTTTTTACCTCCCTTCTCAATTAAGTTCAAAGTCGGTATAACCTATGAGTATATGGTAACCATATTCACGGATTTATCATAATGCATTTATCATAATGAGATACATAGTAGGGTAGTAGAATAGAACAGTTGAAACATAAACTGACTAAGAGAATCTAGGACATGCAATCAAAGTGTACACAGTGATTGCTGATAATTCTTTGTTTTCCTGAAGCTTTCCTTATTGTTTTCTGTTTGAATAAAGTACTCAAAAGGATAATAACAGGTTTCTTTTATATATGTTTACTGGCAGCTGAGATGTTCATAAGCTCTGTCTCACAGATACTAAAAGTGCTGCTTATGGTCACAGAGCATGGAAAACAAGACACTGGACCTCAGAGCAATGGAAGCTGGGCATTTTCATGATAGAAGGTGTTCATATGGAACACAGAAATTACAGGACAAATAAGAAAATAATTCTAAAGCAGCTCCTATAGATAGCTGGGTAACTCCAAGTTCCAAGGATCTGAGAAGCAACTCCTTTTCGTGGGAAACCAGCTATCCAGCATAAAAGGCAGCACAGGTGGGGCCACACACAGGAGAACCTGTGGGAGCAAAGAGAAAAGTAACATAGTGATAAATAACACCAAGACAGGGCCTCACCCAATACTTAGCTTGATGACTAGCATACAATAATGGAAGGAGCAGGATGTGCCAGCAGAGGCCTCTTAGATGTCAACATGGAAACACACACACACACACACACACACACACACACACACACACACACACACACACACACCCCACATCAGGGAATTGTGAGTGAGGTTGGGAAGCACAATTATAAGGCCTCAAGTTGGACTTTACGAGATGGTGGCATAATGGAATATATCTGTATCTTAGACAGAGTGTTTGTTGCTCTTTTTATTTTTTTTAAAGAGCAGTTTAGGTTCACAGCAAAATTGAGAGGAAGGAACAAAGATTTCTTGCCCCTACACATTCATAGCCTCCCCCATTATCAACATTGACCACCAGGGTAGTAGAATTTGCTAGAATTAAAAAAAACGACATTGACACATCATAATCACTCAAAGTCCATCATATTCCTTAGGATTCACTCCTCGTGTTGTACATTCTATGAGTTTGGAAATTTGTTTGCTGTGTTTTAGTTGTAACCATATTTTCTTCTAATGATAGAGTGCTTGTAAAGGGGAATAGTCAGCCTGTTTCTATGTGCAAATTTCCCAGTTATCTCGATTTGGGTCAACAAAATAAAATAAAAACAAAACATAAAACATCCCAGAGTATAATTTCTGAGGGCATCCCAGTACCAGGGTTACATCAAATTAGATCATTATAGAGTTACCACTTAGAATGCGTCAATTTATCTAGACTGTTATTTATGCCCAGCTTGGAGCATCTTCCATGTGAATGTCTTGGAATCAAGGCAGATTATATATCCTAAATGAACATACCATGCTGCACTCCCAAGAAGCTTATAGATGGACAAATAAGACATAATTCCATTGAGAAACATGGAAATTGAAGGTGTTAAAATGACACAAAATTGCCAAGTGACTGGAAGTTGTTCCAGACTGGAAAGGGGATATAGAAAGGAGGATGGAAGAAGAATTTCCCAAGATGGTATGACCCCTAAGGTAAGACTTGAAGCAACTGATGATAACAATGCAAGACAGTCATCTGAGTTAGCCTTCAAATGAGATGATAATTATCTTACTTGCCAAATGCATCATTAATACAATTATAATTGTATTTACCAAACATGATGGTGATAGGCGGTATAGCAACATTGGAGAGAGAGAAGAAATCATACAACTGAAAAATTAACTAGACATGACCCTCTGATATTCTTGAATAATTTTTTTGCCCAACAGATATGGTACCCACTTCTAAGTAAAGAGCTAACTCATGGACTTTTTCATCTAACTCAAGTACAGCAATGATAATTCCTCAAAATAATTTGTATACTAAGACTAGAATTTTACATTCTTTTGCTTTCATGGTCTTGTGAATGACACATTCTCAATTTAAGTTGTTCTCTGTACCGCTATCTAATTGTGTTTCTAGGAGATAGTGGACAGAACTCAAAGAAAACCCATGTAGCAGGGTTCTCTTTTTTTTAGTCCATCTGTCTCTTCAGTCACTGACTTAGAGCTCTACCCTTGGAAATGTTCATACTTTTTGGAAAAATAGCAAATGATATAAATCTAGAATATGGTAGTAGGTGGAAGATTTATGTTCTGCTTCCTTTATTTTGGCATATTTGTATAAAACATCAAGACATTGTAAAGTAAGAAAATGGAAATCTTGATTTAAAATAAGTGTCTTCTTTCCCCATTCTTCATTTCTATTTTCTTCCAGTCACTCTCCTATAATCATATTCATATACATTTTATTTGTCTCTGAAATTGAAAATGGTACCACCAAGCTATCTATAAACACGCGCGCACACACACACACACACACACACACACACACACTTTTTAATCTATGCAAACACTGACTAATGAATAAAGTGTATCCATTTTAAAAATGTTAGTAAATATCAGTTATGTGGGGGAAAATAAACAGTGAACTGAAAAACATTGGGCCAGTATAGCTGAAAGAGGCCTTTGAGACAATCAAGGTCGGCAGCTTCATTTTACAGAAGGAAAAACCGGACACTGGTTTCAGAGGTGGGTGTAGGGAAGAAAATCATAACATCACCTCCCATTAGTGGAGTAAGGCTCCTTGTGGATCAGATTTCCAAATGCTCTGAGAGGAAAGGATCAGCTATGTCCAAATGATTAGATAAATTATCAACCTAAAAACAACAAGCGTTTTTCAAATGGTAACCAGTTTCCCTCGCAAAGCAATAAAGCTGAAAAGGCTTCTCAATTCCTGTTTGGGTTCCAAACTCTTCTCTTATACCTTGAAGCAATTCCTTTTCACAGAATCAGATGCTTTATGCAAATCTTTTATTAGCATCTCATACAAGCTTCCCTGCTTTTTGCCAAAGATACAAAAAACAGCTTCAAGGATGGACTCCAAGTTTTCCTTATGCTCAGACTAATGCTGTTAGGTTTCAAAATAGATGCTCCTGATTTCTGGGCTTAGGTATGAAACTACACAGCACCCTTGTCCCCCAAACACCAGGTTTTCCTTCTTTTTGAATGGTCATAGCCATCAAAGTGAAAGGCTATGAAAGTCAATTTTAACTAGTCTACCTCAATGTAACTGGGGGCAGAAGATCCCCAAATACCTTATCTTATTCTAAATGTTATATGCAGCCAAACAAGCATTAATATAAATTTAATACTTACTTTTTCTGATCGAAAGGAAAATTAATTATTAAAATACAAACCCTAATTTCCAAATATTGTAATAATAAAAATCTGAAAAGAATGCATAACATGAAATTGTTGAAACAGGCTTGGCTTTATTTTGGAAACTCTGAGTGTCACCAATTTATTCCAAAAGGTAACTATCAGCATTTATATTGACAATGCTTTCCCTAAAATAGCCAACTTGGAGTTCTGCATACACAGTGTACTCAATAAAGTTGCTCATCAATTTGCTGACTCACTAATAGATCTGCCACTACTTTATGTCATCAATTTAAAACATCTTTATCTGAAAATAATTTATGGAAATCCATGGTCCTTGAAAATGAAAAACATATCATATTGTTTTCAGGTATCATCGTCCTGTTTTCCCTTTTCTCATAAAGATTCAAATAACAAGGTAGGCTACCAGAATTGCCACAGTTACATTGCAGTCTCCTTTAATCCTTCTCACACAAGATGTCCCTTATTTACTTATCTCTCCTGTTTTAGCATAAATAGAAAGCCCTATAATTTGAATGTTTAACCTAGAAAGTATTTCATTCCATGTTGGGAAATCTCAGTTATTCTAGCAATAATATCATCTCATCTAAGTAATTAAATCATTAACATTATGTACTAGTCTCCAACACAACAATGCACATCCCCTCCCATTAAAATTTAAGAATCATGTGTAATTATTTTCATTCAGTTCTCTGCAAAATCTAAAACTTTCAACTTACCTGTGTTTCTATGTTTAAGAAACTAAATGTTTTTATTTGTTTAAGCTATATGGTCTGTCACAGCATGAAGTTTGAAGTAGCTTACAGTGGAGAGAACACAGCATAAATATGGCAATGGAAATGAAACAGAAGAGAAAACTTGGATGTAGAAGCAATAGAAATGAAGATTCTCAGTCACCTTAAGGCAAGCCAATTATTGTATTTGCTTCTGATTTTCTGACATTTAAGGCAAATTCTTATTTGTGCATCAAGACACAGGTCAGTGGTACCCTCTCTATGAAGTCTCTCCTGAGTCCCTAAGGGTCAGAAACTCCTCCAGAGCTTTAGTAGCATTTTATACTTATGCTAATATGACTACTTATGTCCTTTTGCTGCAATACTTTGTTTATAAATCCTCCTTTGCTCATATAGTCAACTCATTACTCCTTGAAATCAGGAGCCACTGCCTTTGTCTCCTGTTGTTACATCAGTTTTTAGCCTCCTCCGGCCTGTAGCCATCCATCCAACCTGTGTCTCCTGCTCTCCGGAAACTTTTTCAATTTTCTCGTTATTGTTGGAGTTCTGAAATATCACATATAGGTTGATTCTTTCAGACTGAAGACTTGTCCCACCTTCCTTTGATTAAGACTAATTTTCTTTTTCTAATATTAAATCATTTCTACATCTCACTTTTCCTCATACTCTTTTTTTAAAACTCCTAGAAAGATTAGAGCTCCTGAATTGATTTCCAATGACTCATCACGGTTCTACTTATATTTTTTACTTTTTTTATTCTATGTTTTTGTCTGTTTATCAACTTTTTCAAAATTTACCATTAATTTGTATGTTTGATTTCCTTTATAATTTCCAGAAAACATGTTTTCATTCTAAAAAGTTTTGCTTGTTTTTAGTAGTAGTCTGGTTTTCCTTTTTTTTTTCTTTTTAGTGTATTTAATATGCAAACAAATCTTCCTGAGAATGTGATCAGAATATTTTTCAAGTTATCTTATGTTCATTGAACTGTTTCCTTTTTCTCTGTAGTCAATTGCTCTGGTTTTTCCTTTGTTTCTTTGCATATAAGTTGTTGGTTTTCTTAAACTCTCTGATGCTCTTCAGTTGGTGATTCATATTCATGAATAAAAGACTTGACTGATGAATTAGGGTAGATGTTTCCAAAATACCTTTCCATGGAATGAGCAGGCTGCTTTCCTGTCTGTGTGAATAGGTGAGGATATGTCAATTGGTAAGTATTAATATCATTTTAGGATGTGTGGCCAGGGGTTTCAAGCAGACTGCCCAAATGCCAAAATAACAAGAATGCTACTCTGGGAATGGAGTACTCCAGAGTGTTTTTCTCCTGGTCTGAGAAAACCATCCTCTCTGCATGACTGTAGAGCTTTGGTGCTCTTGGAAATCAACTCTTTTTCTGTCTCAGGTCATGGATATCACACTGGATTGCTAGCCCATTCTATGCAGCCTATTTAGTTTTTTTTAGAAAAGAAGTTCTCTGGCTTAAACTAAGGAAGAAATTTCACTGCTGTCAATCACGCTGTGGGGAGATACTGAAGAGTCACATTGGTCCAGTTAGCCTACAGACAGATTTGTAAATAATTATCCTGATTACTCTTACACAGCTCTCCCAGACCCCGCATGCCTACTAACTGAATGTGGAGCTTTTCCCAACACAGCCAAGGTATCTCTTTTGACTGTGTTGGACTTCCTATGCTTTCCTAGTCTTGGTTATTTGTCAATAGGATCGTATTCTGGAGAAAACTTTTTTTTTTAATTAAAGTTTATTGGGGTGACAATTGTTAGCAAAGTTACATAGATTTCAGGTATACAATTCTGTTTCAATTGCGCTGGTAAGATTTTCTATTCACAATGCAGTTATGGATTTTTTTCTTTTTCCCTGTGAAGCAACATTGTTGTTTCAACGGAACTGGGAAGAAAAAAAGGTAAACCCACTTCCTATGTTCACCATCATTGAACTAGAGGCTCTGTAAGCATTTGTTATCTAATATACTTTAAATGTTTCTTTAACATTATTATTATTATTTTATTTATTTTTTTTTTGCCATTCTGTAGAATGCTTCATATATCCTTTAGAAAGGTTCTAGCCTTGTTCAGAAAAATTACAAAGGCCAGACTCATACAAATTATTCTTTGGCCTGCAAAAGCCTTCAGAAATGTGAGTCAGTTAAATTCAGGCTCTGGGCTGAATCTCACACCTGAGTCACAGGTTTCAATATAGATGTGAATATAAAAAGGATAAAAAATATCCTTGATACATATTTTTTCATAACAACAAAAGTAGACTTCTTAAGTGTTTTTTAAGCTTCCAATCAGTTTCAAAAGTATTTCTAAAGTCCAAGTAAAATCTAAATAATTGAGATTATATATATCATAATATAACATATTATGAATTATGATATATGAGGTCTGCAATTATGTTCACAAAGTCATCCTAGAAAAAGTCCTACATACCTCACTGCTGAATATCCTTGTGGTCACCTTTGAAGTACTCCCCTTGGGAAGCTATGCACCATTGCCAGTGCCTAGTTCACCCTTCAAAGCAATTTTGGAACTCTTTTTCTGGAATGGCCATCAGAGCTGCCGTCGTTATCACATTTGATGTCCTCAATGCCATCCAAATGTCTTCCTTTCAATATTTCCTTTATCTTTAGGTAAAGAAAGAAGTCATTGGGGGCCAGATCAGGTGAGTAGGGAGGTTATACCAACACAGTTATCTGTTTACTGGCTAAAAATCTCCTCACAGACAGTGCCGTGTGAGCTAGTGCATTGTCGTGATGCAAGAGCCATGAATTATTGGTGAAAAGCTCAGGTCATTTTCGTCTAACTCTTTCATGCAGCCTTTTCAGCACTTCCAAATAGTAAACTTGGTTAGTTATGTGTTCAGTTGGTACAAATTCATAATGAATAATCCCTCTGATATCAAAAAAAGGTTAGCAACAGCGTTTTGACTCATTTTGTGGTTGTGGTAAGTTCACAAACCACGTTAGCCAATCGTGCACTTTGACACTTCATTTCAGGGTTGTATTGGTACACCCATGTTTCATCACCAGTGATAATACAGCCGTGAACATCATCTTGCCTCTCCAAAGGTATCGGCAAACTTCAACTCTCCTTTGCTTTTATTCATCGGTGAGCTCCTTCGGGACCATTTTTGCACACACCTTTCTCATGACAAATTTTCAGTTAAGATTTTCCTGTTTCTCTAGTGATATTTACTTGGTCTGCTATGCTTCTCACAGTCAGCCAATGATTCTGACACACAATTCAATGAATTTTGGCAATGTTTCGTCCGTTCTGCTCATTACTGGCCGCCCTGAACTCTCTTCATCAGTGACTCATTCTCTCCCTTCAGAAAAGTGTTTAATCCATTTGTACACTGCCGTTTTCTTCACGGCATTACCCCCACAAACTTGGACTAACATGTCCTGATTTCACTTCCACTATTGCCAAGTTTAACAAGAAATTGAATGTTTATTCATGGCTCTAATTCAAGCTCAGACATTCTTGCGACAGCACACAAAAACACACAACAATAGTGAACGTCACTCAGCAAGACACCACCACATGATGACACGAACACAGCTGTGAGACACTGATATACCAAGGTTATGAAATCTTACCGAGCTGTTTGTACAGTGCTGCCAATGTAAGCGCACAGTGGCAAGTTCGCAAATGTAATCATCAGGTATCATATTATATACAATTATATTATGTGTACACATATTATATTTATATGCCAATTTTCCTAAATAAAAAGCAAAAGGAGTTCTCAATTTTGCTCTCAATTCCTTCATCACCTTTGATAAAAATTATCTTTCTAAGAGTTCTGTTTAACTCTTCTTCCTCTAAAATTACTGGCCATATGTTCATTTAATCTCACAATTAAAAGCAGTTTTCTATTACTTTGCAGTTAGTGAGAATGAGAGGCACTGACCTTCTCAGATTGCTCTGAAATCACAGGAAGTGTACTTTGAAAAGACAGTAGCTCTAGCTTGTCTGTCTTATCAGTTATTTAGTTTCCGTACTTTTTTAGTAATTCCAAAGATAAATTACATTTTCTATTTCCGTTGTATTATTGCATCTTGAGTCAGAATAGAATGTGTGTGTGTTTTTCTGTGTTTTCTATTGAAATGTATTTGATTAAAGGTTTTTTAATAGGCAAGGCATGTAAAATGTGGAATTAAGGGCTTGGGAGGTTTTAATGTTGGCTGAAATACACCTAGCATCAACGCTGTGGTAGGGCTATTTTACAGATAGTTTTCGGTTTTGCATATTTGGGAACTTAACTTTATTTTTTTAATATTTGTCATTTATTTACATCACTTCTTATCTTATTAATCTGTAATATCCCTAAGAGCAGGAACTTCATCTTATTTATTTTTATATCACCTGGACCCAGCAGAGTGCCTGGCATTATTAGATGCTCAGTAATTTTTTTTTTAATTTATTGGGGTGACAATTGTTAGTAAAATTACATAGATTTCAGGTGTACAATTCTGTATCACGTCATCTATAAATCCCATTGTGTGTTCACCACCCAGAGTCAGTTCTCCTTCCATCACCATGTATTTGATCCCCCTTACCCTCATCTCCCACTTAAAATCAATTAAAATGAAGTATTTATGTTAGCTAGACAAGATAACCTTTTTCCATCTCAGAATTTAAGAAAATCCCTAGCTCCAAGGTACATGAAGTTTAAAAAGTGTTGATATGCTAATTTCATATTAGAGGACAAGCCAATATCTACATGAGTCTTATTATGCACAAATATTATTGCCTAGTAGTTCTGCCCCTGTTCTCTCTTGTGCAAGTTGTATTTTTTTTCTCTGTAAAAATTCTCACTCAGTTCCTTACCTGTTCTTGCCTTGTTTCTACTGCTAATGTGAACTTGGCGGTTCATTTCTGAGGACCATCATCCAGCCACTGGAAACAGTTCCTATCTATCTCAACCATTCTCTCTTCCCAGAATTTCTATTATATTTAACCCAGCGTCCTACCACTAACTGCATGTGCTTAACCAGCAATGACTTGACTCCCAGTCTCTAATCAAAAAAGTGGTTCAATGAGCTCTCCAGCAGTTCTCTGCTATTCCAGTTTATGGCATCCTCTTGGGACTTGTCATTAATATTAGTGGTAAAAATAGCTAACATTCACTGAGCACATGTACAGCTACGAATTTCTTCCTGTCTTTTTATACGTCTATCTATCTCTCCAATAAAACTCCATATAAAAGTATCAGTATTTAATGAATCGTTCATTCATGAATAAATTTCTCAAATAAAATAAATCAATGAATTAAGCAAGTTGTATAATCTTGGCTGAGCTTCTCACTTGGACAAAACTGCCTTGTTTTCTATCCTATTTTCCCAGCACAGAGAAAACCAACTTCTTGCCTTTTCTTTTTCTAGATTCCAGGCAAGACTACCTCATTTCTGTTCTGACACATTTAATGTACTGATCGACTTACAGTAGCCATCCCAATGACTTAGGCAAAGCACCTATTTTTACTGACAACACTTTTATAACTATATTTTGGAGATTTCTTCTGATTTTGATGTTAACATCACAAAGAACTTTTGCCTTTGGCATGACAGTCAAAACAAGCTGACTAAGCTATTAAGTTACCATTATTGTTGTTTTCAATCCACTAGAGATCCGAGGAAGCAAAAAACCCTAGCTGAACTAAATTCCAAAAAGTGACAAGCCCTTTATAGGAAAGAAGAGACATATGCCAACTCTCATTTCTGGTAGAGTGGAAGGAAAAGAAGAAATCTGCCATTAAAGGATATAAAGAGAAAGAAACCAGCCAAAACTTGAATGAACTTGTAATGATCATAGGTCAGTTGGCATAACAGATAACATCCAAGAAGACCCAGTCAGAGAGCAAATCTGCAATCACCCAAAGACTCTTTCCTACAGGTTTCCATATATACTACACTAAAGGTTGACAGCAGAGCTGAGAGATCCTCTTGAGGTATGTGGGCTATCCTGAAACTAAGGCAGGCACCTTAGTTAAGGTAAGGGGACCTAAGAAGAGCTAGGAGGACGTATGTAAGAGGAGCTAAGAGAAACCCTCCAAGGCACTCCAGTCTTGACAGTTTGCAGGTACCCTCCCAAAGCTAAAGGCAGAGTAAGTAGGAGGGCAGAGAGATTATCTATAAAGCAAAAAGAGCTGGTAGCTGACCTGTAAACTAGAGACAAAATTCCCATGGTTCAGAAAGCTGATGAATTTGCTATAAAACACAAAGGTATCTCTAGAATCATACCAGTATGCAGATGTTATAGAATTATCAGAGAAGGATTACAAAGTAATTACAAGAAAAATGAAAATATGGACTACATGAATTTTAGTGGATAAATGGAAACTCTGAAAAGGAACTAAAAAAGAATGATATAAATATAAAATGCTATCAAAAATGAAGAACTCATTAGATAGCCTTAAGAATTGGGCATAAAGGAAAAGATGAGTTCACTGGAAGCCAGGGCAACAGAAAATACCCATACTGGAACGTAACAAGAACAAAATAGTGCAATGTTCACTATCTGTAAATCAATAGTAAATATCTATATAAAAGTGGTTCCAGGAGAAGAGGAAAGAGAGACAATGGAAGAAGAAATATTGTTTAAAATATTATGTGAGAACTTTCCAAAATTTAAGAAAATCATCTTTCCATCGATATCAGAAGTTCAGTAACATCCAAGCAGAACAAATGCCAAAAATCACATCTGTATGATCAATTGGTTTTCAACCAAGGTATCGAGTAAATGCAATAGGAATAGAAATATCTTTTTTGCCAGCTTTATTGAGGTAGAACTGACACATAAAATTGTAAGACATTTGAAGTGTACAACATAATTTTGACATCATGATATATGAATGAATACATTGTAAAGAATTCCCCTATTGACTTAATTAACATATCCACTATTTTGCATATTTACCTTTTTGTGTATGTGTGAGAGCATTTAAGTTCTGCTCTCTTAGCAAGTTCCATTTATATAATGCAGTGTTAACTATGTTATACATAGTTCCAATTATACAATGCAGTGTTAACTATACAATGCAGTGTTAACTTATGTTATACATAAGATCCTCAGACCTTGTACATCTTATAACTGAAAGACTTGTACTCTTTCATCATCCTCTCCCAATTCTCCAATTCTCCCAATGCTCTCCCCTAGCCCCCAGCAATTACTTTCTTACTTTCTATTGCTATAAGTGCAACTTTAAAAAAAATGTTTTTTTAGAATTCACATATAAGTGAAAAGATGCAGTATTTGTCTAACAAATGGTGCTAGAACAACTGGTTATCTATGAAAAAAAGACAATGAATCTCAACCCCTATCTCATTCCAAACACAAAAATCCAGAATATATTATACTGGCAGCTGACTTAGAACTGATGCAAACCAGGAAATCCAACTGTTTAATTAAAATAAAACAAGACTTCAACTTCTAACCAACATGGGGGGTCGGATTTATACTCCTAACTGAATCAGCCAAAAACAAACAAAATATATGAAACAACAGTTTTGAAAGCATGGAACATTAGCCAGTAATTCCTGAGAACAGGGAAGTAAACAAGGTGCATCCCAGCTTATGGCATTGAGAGAATTTCCAGGCTACACCACAGAGTGGGGGACTCCTTCAGGGCCATGCAGACTCCCTAAAATGAGGAGATCAAGTAGGTTACATTTTACAAGACAGAGGACAGGAAAGTAGGAATTATAGGGATCAATATGATGATTCCTACATCTACCATGACTTGGTTTGTCCCTTATTAAACAAATCCTATTTATGTCATTTCCTCCATAACGGTTATTGACCAAATCTTGGGTTATTTATCACTCTTTGAAATTTAACTAAGGCTCACAATTGGTTGGTTGAAAATGGTTCAACTTTTCAATCAACTTAGTGGATAACTTAGTGTAAATCATTTTTACTTTAGGGATACTAAATGAGTAAATGTGTGTTGGTCATCACAAATACTTGTGATAGTTAATCTTCTCAGCACAGTCCTTTCACTGTGTTCTCTCCTCAACCACAGAGTAAGCAAAGTAACATGGTATTCACAGATGCTTTGTTTCACCCTCAAATAGACTGAATTTTAGAAATGGATGAAATAAATTTTACTGATAAAAACATAGAAGGTTTACACAGCCCTTTACTTCTTGGGCTGGAAACTTTAGAAGGAATATGATAAACACCCATCCACTCTTTCCAGTCTACTTATAGATTAAACTATGTCACATATGTTTGTGAGTTAAAAGACTTACTCCACAGCTTTTGCATTCAATCTTTATGTTTCCTATTCTTATAAATAATGTCCATGTGACTACAGCTAAGTTGTACTTCAATTGAGACTATTACATACATACCATTATGTTTCTAAAACAAACACTACTTTGTTTACACATACATCTTTAGATCATATGGGAGAAAACATCCACTGTATATGATGTGAAAATTCACTGCTTTTTACAAAACATTAATGACTATAGAAATGACTTCAACTATACAAAGTGCATTTTTATCCAGTGGATTTTTTTTTAATGTTTCAATAGAATATAGAGAACACTTGTGCATCCTCCTCAAACATATTCTATTAGTTTTCAATGTGCCATTGTGATTAAATTAGGACACAAATGAAAACTAGAAGCCAATGTAAAGCATAACAGATAACAGAAAGAGTTTATCAACCTCATGTCAGAGTTTAGCCATAAGGATACAGAAAGCCCACAGATACAGAGGCTGAAACTGGGACAACTTGTTCAAGGAGAAGAAAGCACTTGGTTGTGCTGGAATCAGAGATATGTCAAGATGGAAGCTTCAGTAAGACTTTACTACAACCCACTGGGAAAGTAGTATAAGGATTTGTCCTGTTTTCTCTCAACTATAAATATTTGTCTGAAACTGTACCTATCCTCCATTCGTGGAGTAGGGCTTCCAAAAGCCTTCTGTGTTTAAACCTACAGTGTCTAAGAGGGGTTTCAGCTTACAGACTCCATTTGTACACACAAAACAAGTGTACACTCATTTTAATTCTTTGAAGCTTTAAAACAAAGTTCACTCTTCTCTTGGCTGGTATATTGTCTTTGACCATAATTTATCTCAAAATAAACTACTTCATCCATATGAAAATCTGTTGCTTTGGGTAATGTCTCTTGATGAGGATCACAAATCTCTTCCTCAGCAGCTAGCACGCACAACCACACAATTTGATGATATACAGAAAGAACAACTGGCCTTCAGCCTGTGAATCACCCTAGCTTTCCAGAAAAAAATTTCATCAGCACTTCTTTCATCTTGACCTTCTAAAACAAAGTCTTATCCCTCCTTGATATAGCAGTAAGTCAATAGGCATTCCATGTTGATGCTGATATTCCTAGCCACAGTAAATATTTATTTAAAAGTAAATATTTTTTTATTTCATCTATAATTATTCCTAATCTTTTGTTGAATATCATCGACTGTATAGATAACACTTATTATATGTTAAATGACTTGTTCTTTGTATTTTCAAATTTTTCCTACAGTCAAATAACTTTTTACTTTCAATGAGTTCAGTTTTTGTTTCCATCAAAATCATGCCTCTACCTAAAACTCCCCTTGTTTTTGCATCGTTGACCATAATGAAGTAATAATGGCCAATACCTCAAAACTAAAGGCAAACTTAACAAAAATTATAATAGTTGCTATGGTCTACATCTTTGCCCTCTGCCCCCTGCCCCTTTTAAAATTCACATTTTGAAATCCTAAGACCCAATATGACAGTGTCAGGAGGTAGGATCTTTAAGAGATAATTAGGTCATGAGGGCAGAGCCTTCATGAATGGGATTACTGCCTTAATAAAACAAACTTCAGAGAGATCTCATGCTCTTCCCACCATGTGAAGACACATAAAGAAGTCAGCAGTCTGCAACCTGGAAGAGGGCCTTCACCAGACCCTGACAATGCTGGCACCTTGATCTTTAACTTCCAGTGTCAAGAACTGTGCACAATAAATTTCTGTTGCTTATAAATCTACCTTAGTTGTGGTACTTTGTTACAGTAACTCAAATGGACTAATATAGTAATCTAGCCAAAATGTGATGATAGGGACTAAAATGTTCATACTTCACTGCTCAATCCAGCTATGAGGGTAGACACATTGAGTACTATTCTTTTGGACCATATATTGAAAGATGTTATAAATAAAGCACAAAACTGTAGATAGTTGCTTTCTTTCTGTCCCTTCCACCAGATTGTCACATGAGGGCAAAATCCATGTTTAATGTTTTCAGTATATTTCCTCATACCTGTTCCATAATAATAATTCCTAGGGTATATTTTTTGCACCCAGTAAAACAAATTCATAAAAATCTTTGATTTCAAAGAAATGCAAAAGTTATGAAGAGCCACATTTATCCACCTGAGATTGAACAGCATGATTATCTGGGAAAATTTGTTCAAGCTCACATATTCCATCTTCTCGACATTGCATATGTATTGTTTGAGAAGATTCTGATATGGGTTTCTGACAGAATCATAGCAAAAAAAGATTCAGCTTGATTTTTTGGGGGTGAGGGGTAATTTTACTATGTTACAATTTCAAAGGCAATAAAGAAATTACATACATATGTACTTGTATACATACTATACACAAATATGCATATATTTATAGATAGAGAGATATATGACATATAAATAGTAGTGAGACATTTGATCTGGCCTAAATCCAAAAAATACAGATGTGAAATAGCAAATGAAAAATAATATTAAATTTTTTTAATGTGTACAACAAGAATTATTTAACTATAATAGAAAAAAAGAAAATAAAGAACAAATATTTTTAAAAGGCTCACAGGGCTGCTCAACCAATAAAAATATTAGTCTGATAGTCTCATAAATAGAGACACTTTTATGTGTTGCCCTTCAACATATTTTTATGAATTTAAGGCAGGTAATTCACTACATTTTTCAAGAAATTTTGGGGGGTATAAGGACATGTTTTTATCTCATTGAAACACTTTAACAATCAAAAATTAAACCTGAAACTCAATTGCTATTTTCAGTTTTAATTAAGTTTTAGTAACAAAAGCAAATTAGAGAATGAAGGCCCCCACAATTATTTTCTGATTATCAAAAAAATCATAAGCCATACCTCTGAATCATGCAAAATTGAATAAGAGAATAGTATTTATACTCCGTAGTATCAACCGTCATAAAAAAGATGATAGACAACTGTAGTAATACACTCAGAATTAAGTAAATGTAGGTATCTGGTTAAAATCCCCATCCTCATCAACTGTATTAGTTTTCAGCTGCTGCATGGCAAATTATCCAAAATTTAGCAGATCAAAAATAACAGACATTTATTATTTCACAATTTCAGTGGATCAGAAATTCAGGCTTAGATATCACTGGCTCAAGGTTTCTCATGGCCTGCAGTCACAACTTATTTGGGTACGAAGGTATTGGAGAGCATCAACTTTAAAGTGCAGTCAAGTGGTTGTTGCTGGTGTTGGTCCCTTTCACAGGGCTGCTTCATAACTTACAGCTGTATATGATTCAGGAAGTACCCCCAAGATGGAAGCTCCAATCTTTTATAACCCAATCTTGGAAGGGACATGCCCTTACTTCTGTTATATTCTATTCACTAAATCAAGCTTACACTAATTTCCTGAGAAATACACAAAAGATTATATGAGTAGATGTCATTATTAGAGGTCATCTCAGAGGCTGTCTACTATATCATCCTTAAAACAAACACTGCAAGATATTCTATTACTATTTCACAACTCTGATAATTCCAGCAATTAAGTTAAGCAAAGTTGTAAAGATGATAATCAAAATCCCCATTGGGATTTCCAGTCAAGATGGTGGAGTAGGTAAATGCTATGCTCATCTCCTCTCAGGACCACATTAATTACAACAAAACTACAGAAAAACCATCATTGAGAATCGCCTGGAGTCTAGCTGAACAAGAGTACTACAATTATGGGCATACAGAAGAAGCCACCTCACAACTAGTAGGAGGGACAGAGACACAAAATGGGCTGGTCCCACACCTGCATGTGACAATTAGAAATTGGAAGGGATATCTCAGCTTTGAAGTTCCTCCTCAGAGAAGCAAGGGGCCCCAGGCCCTCCCCAGACCAGGGTTTGAATGCCAGGGAAAGAAGTCCCCATAATTTCTGTCTATGAAAACCAGCAGAGATTGTGGCTGACTGAACAGAGGGTGGCTGCACTTCCAGGTACTCCTCTTAAAGGGACCAAGCACAGACTTATTTGCTGATGGACAGACTTGCTCTGAGCTCCAGCACTGAGGAAGTGATTCAAAAGGTGCCAGGGACTTACAAGGAGGAAACGAATTGTCTGACTTCAGAGCAAGGTCTGGAGGGCAACTTTCTCCAGCATGGCGGAGCTGGCGGGAGCCATTGTTTCTTTCATTGAGCCCTCCCCCTCTCTGTATGCAGATGCAGGCAGACACCATATCTAAGTCTCTATAAAATCTTTCACCTGCCCCTCCCTAGTGATTCCCTGAGACTCCTCACCACCCAACATTCAGGCACACCCAAGCCGCTGCCAGTGGCTTTTCCATACAAACAACCTGTCTTAACTCATACTACAGAATTTCATAAAATCTCTCAAAGGTTCACAAAATCCAAATAAGCAGCATATGACTTTGACATTTCCCATACCTCTGGCTGAGCCCTAAGCCCGGCAGCCATCCTCAGTTTGCAGATTGACCTCTTGGGGCACCTCTAAGCCCAGTGCAGGCAGTGACCATCTGCAGATTTCTTTGTGTCTCATACCAGGTGGCCCCAGGCAGAGCACAGGCTGCAGCTAAACTTGACTAGCAGTGGGTTCCTTCCCAGAAAGCCTCAGGGCTGGCACACCTAGTCGCCAGCTGCCGACAAAGCTAGAGTATCACCCAGCTGCCTTTCAAGTACAACACACCCAAAGGACAGACGGGGCAGGAACCAGAGCTCCACTAAAGTGAACCCTGCTATGTAGGGTCAGTCTTTGCACAACAGCTCCTCCACTGTGGTCATGGCCAGTCCTCACAACAAGATCAATCCCTCCCACTGACATGCAAACAGCAACCAAGAATCAACTACAACAGGAGAGCACACACAACCCACACAAGGGACAAACCTGTAGCACCTGGCTCTGGTGACCAGGGAGACTTCACCACTGGGTCCCACAGGACACCTACTACATAAGACCACTCTACTAAGACTGGGAGACGTAGCAGCCCTACCTAATACATACAAAAAAGCCCAGGGAGGCAGCCAAAATGGGAAAATAAAGAAACATGTCCCAAATGAAAGAACAGTACAAAACTCCAGAAAGAGAGCTATGTGAAATGGAGACAAGCAATCTACCAGACACAGAGTCCCAAATACTGGTTATAAAGATGGCCAGTGATCTCAGGGAGAACTTCAACAAAGAAATAGGAAACATAAAAATGGAGATAGACAACATAAAAAAATAACTGGTCAGAAATAAAGAACATAATAACTGAAATGACAAATACAGTAGAGGGAATCAACAACAGATTAAATGAAGTAGATGATTGAATCAGTGGTTTTGAAAATAAGGTAGCAGAAAACATCCTATCAAAACAGCAAAAAGAAAAAAAGAATAATAAAAAAAATGAGGATAGTGTAAATGTCCTCTGGGTCAACATCAATTATACCAGCATTCACATAATAGGGGTAACAAAAGGAAAAGAGTGTCAGAGGTTAATGGAGGAGGGGGATGGTAGATGAGGGTAAAGAGGATCCAATATATGGTGATGGAAAGAGAACTGACTCTGGGTGATGAACACACAATGTGATATATAGATGATGTATTACAGAATTGGACACCTGAAATCTATGTAACTTTACTAACAATTGTCACCCTAATAAAGTTTAATAGAAGAAGAAGGAGGAGGAGGAGGTGGGGGGGGGGAGGAAAAGAGTGAGATCAAGGCATTGGAAACCTATTTGAAGAAATAATGATAATTCCCTAACTAGAGTGACAACCAAGATCACTCTAATCATCAAAATTATCATTTAGAATTGAAGGACCAGATAAAGAGCTTCCCAGACAAGGAAAAGCTAAAGGAGTCGCTCACCACCAAACCAGTATTACAAGAAATTTTAGAGACGAGAAGAAGAAGGAGGAGGAAGAGGAGGAGGAGGAGGAGAAGGAGAAAAGAAGAGGAAGAGGAAGGGGAAGGGGTAGGTGAAGAGGAAGAGGGAGAAGGAGAAGGAGAAAAGAAAAATATTAATAACAAAATGTCAATAACTATATATCTATCAACAATTACTTCCAATGTAAATAGATTAAATGCTCCAATCAAAAGACAGAGTGGCTAAACTGATAAGAAAACAAGACCTTACATATGCTGCCTACAAGAGATTCACTTCAGATTGAAAGGCACACACAGTCTGAAAGTAAAGGGATGGGAAAAGATAATTCATAAAAATGAAAAAGAAAAGAAAAGAAAAGCTGATGTAACAATACTTATATAAGACAAATAGACTTGAAAATAAAGACTATAACAAGAAACAACGAAGGACCCAGTAATCCCACTTTTGGGTCTTTATCCAAAGAAACCCAAAACACTACTTTGAGGGAACATGTGCATCCATATGTTCATTATAGTATTGTTTACAATGGCCAAGATGTGGAGGCAGCCTGGGTGTCCATCAATGGATGAATGGATAAAGAGCAGGTGGTACATATATATAATGGAATATTGCTCCGCCATGGATGGGAATGGGTTCTTGCCATCTGCGGAGGCATGGATGCACCTGGAGTGTACTGTGCTGATTGTGGTATGTCAGAACAAGCAAGACAGATGCAAAGTGATTTTGCTTATATATGGAAGCTAAAGAACAAAATAAACAAACTCATAGATACAGAGAACATTTTGATGGTTGCCAGATTGGAGGGGGATTAGGGGTGAGTGAGAAAGGGGAAGGGATTAAGAAGTACAAATTGGCTGTTACACAGAATATAGGGTATAGCATAATGAGTATAGTCAATAATATTGTAATAACTATGTATGTTGTCATATGGATACTAGATTTAACAGGGTGATAGATGGGCAGGGGCTTAGGGGGCAGGGTGAAAGAGGTGAAGGGATTAAGAAATACAAAATGGTAGTTACAAACAGTCATGGGGATGTAAAGTACAGCATAGAGAATATAGTCAATGATATGGTAATAATTATGTATTGTGCCAGGTGGCTACTAGATTAGTCAGGGTATAACTTCTTAAATTATATAAATCTAACCACTATGCTGTACACCTGAAATTAATATAAATAAATAACATGTTAAAAGAAAAAAACCCACATCAAAAAAGCAGCAAATTAGTTCTGCAAATCATGATAGAAAAATCCCCACAATTTCTGGCCATTTAGTAGTTTACTAGGATAGGAGCTTGATGCTGCCCTCTGGCTGTCTCCTCAAAATTCCACTGAAAAAGAAGATGGCTTCTCCACTCAATATATCACATGCCCTGTGGATTTGTGGGAGCAGTCTAATAGGCTCCAAGGTGTGGTTGAAAAAATTATAGTCCAGGAGTCAGAATAACTGCACTCTGGTTCCAGGTATGATAATACATTTTCTGGGTATCAAGTTCTCTATGTATAAATGTAATGCTTTATAAAGTTCCTTTTGTCCTGCCATTATTCGATGAACAACAATTGGAAGAAAACTTAAGTGATATTACTTTCACGAATCATTCACCATTGTTTTTCTGCATGTAGAAGGTAAATAAATCTAAAAGTCTTATTTGGGCTATTTAAATTTCTAATGCAACTAAAACCTCAAAGGTACTCCAACAACAAGCCAAGATTTAAGCATCAAGGAACTAGTAAAATACTATTTGGTTTGTCCATGAAAAGAAGGATCCTATTGCTGTAATAAGGCTTCTTTGTCCTTTTTAAACTGTAACTCAGTCCTGATTGTGGTGTGTTTGTGTGTGTGTTTAATAAAATTTTTATTTGGGGATAATTTTGGATTTACAGAAGATTGCAAAGATAATACAGAGAGTTTCCATGTACATTTTCCCTAGTTTTCCCTAAGATTAACATCTTATATAATCATAGTACATTTCTCAAAACCAAAAATAACACTGGTACATTACTATTAACTAAACTACAGCCTTTATTCAGATTCAGTTTTCCATTAATGTCCTTTTTTGTTCCAGAATCCAATCCAGAATATAACATTGTATTTAGTCAACTAGTCTCCTAGTCTCCTTCAATCTGTGAGGGTTTCTCAGTCTTTCCTTGTTTTTCATGACCTTAACAATTTTGAGTAGTGATCAGGTATTTTGTAGAATGTTCCCCGATTTAGGGTATGTGATGTTTTTCTCATGATCAGGCTGAGAATATAGTTTGAAGGAAGAATACCACAAGATGAAGTGAACTTCTCATCACACCGTATCATGATATCAGCATGAATTACGACTTATGATGTTGACCTTTATCACTTGGTTACCTACCAGTAGGTAACGAGGTCTCTCCACTGTAAAGATATATATGTTTTTCCTTTTCTATATTCTATTGATAAGATGCAAGTCACTATGTCCAGCCCACATTTGAGGTGATCCAGGTCACATTTTATTATGACCTTTTTACCAAGTAGCAAAATTTGTTTTGGAAATTTCAATGTAAATATGCCTCCTCTCTAAATCTCTATGACTTTTCATAGAAATCCATTTCCCAATAAATGGTTTTTTATTCCACACTTGTCTCTTATTATGTCTACCCAGGATGACATTTTAAATATTTAAAAAGAAGAAATACTTAATGATCATTGAAGAATAAAGCAGACTATAAAATTCTGTCAAAATTACATTAAATGACATTAGTAATTTTTCCTCAAGTCAGTGAGGGATGGTCCTGATTATGTTTGAGGAAAACAACAAAAAATTGAATTTTTGCACAAAATTTGCTTTATTGCAAAACTGAAAAACATCCCATATCCATAGTTTTATAGCAGGAGAGTATTTTAAATTATTCTTATTTTTAAATGACAGATATTTAAATGAAAGATTCCAAAGCTAAACTTTACAAAGTATCTGTTCTTGCTTGGGTTCTATCTTCTTGGATTTTAATCTTTCTAATTAGACTTCATGAACCCTGACCATAACTCTGAAGGTGGACTTTAAAAAATGAGAAGGGCTACAAAAGAGTTTTTTGAGCATCCTCTTCCTTGAAAATGTAAATGACATTCTTGTTCATTCCCTTCATTATTTATGAAATTTGGGTGTGATTCTCTAAGTAATGATTCGTGTTACAGATTTTGAAACTGGCAGAAAAATCTCTTTAAAAAGAGGTCCTACAGCTGTGAAATGTTCTCTCTCTGACACAGTTTCAGTCTGGAGGCATTGAGAGTCTGAAGTAAGAGTCTTCATTTTTATTGGCTATGTGCGAGTTGTTTGGTTTCTTGGCAGGCGTGTTTTGCATGTTGAATATTTCCCATGAATACTTTCTTTTTGTTTAGTGTTTTGGGGCCTCTGGTTCCAGTAGGTAACCAATAAATTAACCAAAACAAATTAAATATCCTTTTTTTTCATGCTTTGGTTATACACCTTTAAGAGGGAAGTGTTTGGGGCTGAACTTTTCTACTTAACTGGCTCAATTCTAGATTTTTGTTTTGCTTCTTATAAACCCTCAATGAGTTTGTAATTTCCTTTGAGGGTAGGGATTATCTTGTGTTTATTTATTTCTAAAGGGCTCCATACAGTGCTCAGCATAAAACATGACTTCAAAGTAGAACAAAATACCAAAATCTTTATATTTAACTCATTCCTAAAAGTTTTATAAAATGTTTGTTAACAAATTAATACTATAAAATTAATTCAGGAGATGGTTTAAATATCTGGTGACCAAAAGATGCTCATATATTTTAGTAATATTCTTTTATATAACTCCTATGTTGTATACAAGTGGTTGTTATATATTTGTGTAGTAGTCTTTTGCACATTTACTTTTTCATCTCTCCATTTACCCTTTATGTTAACTTTTAAGAAAAATCAAAAAGGCTATAATGGCTGCGCGGTGCTCCCGGACTCAGAGGGATTGCGAAGCTGTCAAATCCGAGGCGTAACTCCTTACCCCGCACTGCAATGAGCTGTGCCCAAGCTGTGCCACAAGACCTACTGCTTCCCCCGAGTCAGAGGGCCCATCCCACGTTCAGAGAACAAAGAAAACAAAACCTCAAGGAACATCTACTCAAAAGAAAAACTATATTTGCATACAAACAGGAAAATCAGATATTATCCAGTAGAGACCAGAGAGCGATGACATCTGAGGGTCAAGTCCAAGAAGAAACAAAAGTTCTGAAACTTAAGACAAAAATGGCTGATAAAGAAAATATCAGTAGACCTACAAGGAGCAAAAATAACATAACAATTGAAAAAAATTGTATTCCTTTAAAACCTTCTAATGAATTAACCAATTCAACTATAGCAATTGACACACATAATTTGGAGACTAATAATCAAACTCTGCAGTTACCAAATAAAGATAAGCCCCCAAATCAACGTATGACATTAAGCCAAGCATTTCACATTAAAAACAATATTAAAAAGAAACAAATCACTACAGAAAAACCAAAGCAAGATGCTTACATGCTCAAGAAACCTGTGCTTGGATCTTACAGTGGCCAAATTGTTCAGTCTAAGGTTAATTCATTTAGAAAACCTGTACAAGTCAAAGAGGAGAATTCTGCAACAACGAAGAAACTTTCAACTACTATCTTTAAAGCCACAAAGCCTCAGCCTATAAACACCAGCAGTGTAACAGTGAAAAGTGAGAGAGCCCCAAATATGAAGACTACCACTAAATTTGTGAGCACTACATCTCAGAACAGACAACTTTTGCGTCCTCCAATTAGAAGTCACTACAATAATACCCAGGACTCCATGACCCGAGGCATCAGTAGAACCTCTGCCAATGTGACAATTCGGAAAGGGCCACCTGAGAAAGGTTTACTGCAATTAAATTCAGTTTCATCTAATGTCAAAACCAGTTCTTCTCAGGAAGTAAAAAGAAATGAGGCACTATCAAGAAGCATCACATCGGAAATTATAGCCAAGCCTGCTTCATCTTCTAATACCAAACTGACAGAAAAGTCAAAAACCATTGACCAGCGTAGACATACTATCGCAAAAGCAACTATCAATAGTAGATCTGCTCAGCCCAAAGAAACTGCAGAAGAGAGAAAAGCTCGTCTGAGTGAGTGGAGAGCTGGCAAAGGAAGAGTGCTGAAAAGGCCTTCTAGCTCAGTAGTTACCCACCCTGAACCTGAAGGACAAAATGAAAAACCAGTTGGGTCCTTTTGGACTACCATGGCAGAAGAAGATGAGCAAAGATTATTTACTGAAAAAGTAAACAAGACAGTTTCTGAGTGCCTTAACCTAATCAATGAGGGCTGCCCAAAAGAAGAAATATTGGACACACTGAATGGCCTGATTAAAAATATTCCAGATGCCAAAAAACTTGTTAAATATTGGATATGCCTTGCACGAATTGAACCACTCACGAGTCCTATTGAAAATATTATCGCAATCTATGAGAAGGCGATTCTGGCAGGAGCTCAGCCTATCGAAGAGATGCGACATGCAATTGTAGATATTCTAACAATGAAGAGTCAAGAAAAAGTTACTTTTGGAGAAATTTTTGAAGAGCCTTGTGCAACCAAGGAACAAATCCAAGAAGTCAACATTGAAGATACCGGTGTTAAACTAGAGTCAGGAAAACCAGAAATGGAAAATAAACATCATAGAAATGTGGTATTTCAAGACTGTGAACCAGAGCAAAATGACAAAACAAAAGATCCAGCCAATGATGTTAAAACTCCCAGTACAGAAACTAGAGAGAGTTGCTTAATTAAATATAATGTGTCTACTACACCATACTTACAAAGTGTGAAAAAGAAGATGCAAGTTGATGAAATAAATTCTACATTTAAAGAGCTGAAGTTTCTAACACCAGTTAGACGTTCTCGACGTCTTCAAGACAACATTTCTAAATTGCCAGATATGTTAAAAGATCATTATCCTTGTGTGTCTTCATTGGAACAGTTAACAGAGTTGGGAGATGAAAGTGATGCTTTCATATGCCGCCCTAATGCAGCCCTGTGCCGGATGTATATGGAGCCTGAAACAAAAGAAGAGAAATGAAGCTATGATAAGGAATGAGGTTTTTACTCCTGGGCTGTTTTGTTTGTTGTGACTTTGTATGTCTCTTAGGTCAGGAGTTGGCCAAGTATCTAAGTATTCACAGCAATAAGCTCTTTTACTAACATTGCATTATAGCGGGTGTTGCCTTCTGTGTGTCTGAAAGCTAACTCCTATGTTATCTAAACAATCTAAGGTTTTCTCTAAGATAGGTAAATTTTATCAACTAGTTTGCTATGTTCCTTAATTATAGTTAATAAATGTCATTCTAGTTTCAGTGATATTTCTAAAATAACGAATACTTAACCTTGTTTTGTAATATAAAAACTTCAGCTAAATCATGTCCCCTGAAACATGATAGTTAGATATTGTAAATAGTTTTCTTCTCCCCACACACATAAGTACCACCAATAAAATTGTCTTTATATACCTTTGAACTGATACTTAAATGGCATATGTCCTCTACCAGCTCTACTGTTTCAGGTAAGTCATTGTAAGATTAGCTAAAACTGTGTGTGATGTGAATATGGTTGAAAGTCACATACATAGTCCTACTGACGTTCATATATTCCATTTGTATAGCACTTGTCTTCTATTTATTGTCTTCTCATGTTCTAGAGAATAGGATTTTTAGTTTTTAAACTATAGCTATTATGAATACAATAAATTAAAATGTCTACATAAAAAAAAAAGGCTATAATGTTTTTTCTGTCCCTTCAGTTGTCAATTGTATTATGTCAAGAAACCAGCCTTATGAGTCATAACAGTTCAGGTATATTCATACATACTTTTATCTCATACATGTTACCTCATCGCATCTCTTTTCCTAGTCTAGTACCTAGACTCAGATCTTCATTACAGTAACCAGGTCTTCCCTTCTGCAGTTCATGTTGTAAATTGTTACTACATTCATTCTGGTAAAGTGTATCCTTATTTTGTCTCTTTCTTACTGAAATGAATCCAATAGGTTCTTATGTCCCATAAAATAAAGTCCAAAAAACTACGATGAAAATAGAAAGATTAAATAGGCAGATAGATAAGTAAGTAGAATAGATGTGAAGGTATTTCTCTATAATATGAGGAACTTTATTCCCTATTTATCAATGAGGAGTAACTGGGATTTTTAGCAAGAAAGTCATATAAGATTTGCATTTTAGGGACAGCATTTAGACTGCAGTAGGAAGAAAAAAGGGATGAATAGAAAAGCTGGATAGAAGCTTATCTCAGTAAGTCCAGGTGAGAAATGATAAGGGGGTAGAGAGAAGCAGAATGGAAGGCACTTGATGGCTGATTAGAGAAGTAGGGTGAGGAAGCTGAAAGAGCAGAGAAGGACTTTGAGGTTTCTAGTTTGGATGACAAAGTGGATGGGTTTTATCAGTAACAAAAATAGGAGATTGGTAGAACAACAGTTTTGGTTGGAGGTGGAAGGAATGGGTGATTAGTGATGGGAGTGGGGCATAAAGAGCATGTTGAGTTTAGTTTTGTATTTATTGAGGTTGAGGTCCTGTGGAACATTCAGAGAAGGTATTTGATATGGAAGTATTTAGGCAAGAGCCTGTGTATATATAACTAATCATTTATTTCTTGTAGTTCCCAGAACATTGCCTTTAGTTTTCAATGAATGTTTTCTTAAATGGAGGAATAATTATGAATAAGGGAATAAATAAGTGAATAATTGCATTCAGGTTCCCAAACAGCAAAGAGGTATTTATAATTATTCTCTCCCCCATTCTCGAGGCTGGTTCATGAGCATCTATCTCAAGGAGAGCGAGGTCCTACCAGAGCTTTCTATAGGAGTGTACCCTGTGCTTCAAATGTTATCCATCAGCCGTGGACCACGTGACATTTACCTGGTCCATGGAAAGAACTAGCAAAAATCAAGTTTGCATTCATCAGCCTCCAAATGTACATCTGTGCACACAATCATGCTAGGACAGTCAATAAAAGGATTTTTTGTAAGCTGTCCCTAGTGCTCCATGTTCTTGGAACTTTACCTTCATTTTATCTTATTTTTTTCTTTACTTGTCCTGTGTTTTAGGAAATGAAAAATATTTTTGTTCCCTTGGGCATTTTTCTCTTCCTTCTTTCTTTGTTTTCTTATTTATTAACTTGACTTATACTTCACCTGATTCATCTCGTAAATATCATTTATCACATTTCAGAGATTGAGAAAAACTATTGAGATTGAATTGTCCTAGTAGAAAAATTCAAAAGCAATTTAATTCCATTTAAATGAAATAAAGGGACTTAATTTAGCTTATGGTTAGAAAACATTCAAATAAAATGTGCTCTAACATAATTATTGTCAAAAATCCAGAAAGAGTAAAAATTAAAACCAAATCAGTAAAATGTATTTAGTAAGAGTTGATTGTGTACATAAGAACAGTTTGCAAACTGGGAATCTTCAAACCCACTGTGAAATGAAGCTCAGAAGCACGACATTACACAACGGCTTCTAAAGGGAAAACGAGAATTTGTTTAACTCTAACAATGATTGGTTATTAAAATGAGGATTTCCAGATGGCAAAAGATTAGTTAAAAATGATTATCTTATAACATTTTAGGAAGATGACTTAATTTCTTTTATTATTACCAGAAGAATATATTTATAAGAAATAACCTAAGTTAAGTTTCATTTACATTCATAAAACACACTAGATTTAGTTTTGCTTAAACAATTTTGTCTGCTTGGGGGATTTTTAAGTCTGGCCTCCTTGTTATTTTATTTTAACAGTTCCCCTCTTCTAGTCATTCTCTCAGTAAGTTGAGAGTGTTGACCAACTAATATAGCATTACTCTCAGGTACCACTGTTAATGTGGCTTTTGGGATAATGGTCATATAGTCACTCTTACCAACAGTTGCATCATTAACACAAACAGGTGCACTTCGATCATTGAGTTCTTTGAGTTGTCTAATTGACAGATACCGTTTAGTGTGCGATTGGCTGCTGAAAGGCATTTAAAAGCCTTGTAAGGATACAGTGCACTAGGGAGGGTAACACAATGACTGGGAGGAGAATAACAGCCAAAGTTTGAAAATTTTCTCAGAGCACAGATTCTCAGGAGCCAAGATTTTAAAAAATCAGCTAGGTTATAATCAGATTGAGGTTCTACAATTCTAAGTCAATCTATGTTTTTTTAGGATAATATGTACTCGGGTTTCAATTTTTTCCTAAGGTATTTACATAGCACAACATGATATATTAGTAATCACATATACTCATGATTACTTAGGACAAGATGAACATAAGGATATTTTATTTCAGAGGTGGTGTTGCAGGTGAGCTTCCACCTAAATCATCCTCTAATCATGTGAGCAATCGAGTAATTTTTTTTTTTAATTTAAGTTTATCAGGGTGACAATGTTAGTAAAGTTACCTAGGTTTCAGGTATACAATTCTGTAATACATCATCTATAGCAATGAAGTAATTTAATAAGAAAAATTTCTATGGAAACAAAAGAAAAATGAGGTTAATCGAGTAAATTATAAACTCAGTTTCTGAGTGTCAACAGCTGTCAGTTGAGAAAATATTTAGATTTGAGTTGAGAACATCTGTAGATGGTGGGATGAGGATAGCAGTTTCAATCTGATGGGGTTTCCTGGTTTGCAGTTTGACTGTGTTTGATGATGCCATTAGGTGTTTTAGTGAACCCTCTTGAGTGGCCCATATAACAAGCATGAAGGTTGTCCACACATGATCTGTTGTGGTGATTTCTGAAGTTTATCGATAGATAACAAAACCTCAAAGATAATGAATAGAACTAGAATCTGATAACAGGTATACTATAGCTTTCTATTAAAATGTAATTTTTTCTATAGTCATCCCATTTTTATCAAAGGTAACTACAGTGAGACTTGTTTTTAAAATAAGTCCAGTCTCATTAAATATGGCCTGATTATTTACATAAATGTAGCAAGAATAGTGATTCTGTATATATTCTCAAAGATGAAATTTAGTCAAAGTTTGGTAATATCCAAGAGATTTTATTGGCCCTATAAAGCTAACCTTTAATCTTTAAAATTGTCAGATAATAGTGAACCTCAGATTAGACCTATGAAAATCTCCAAGCTCAGGACTTGCCCAATTGTGTCCTCTTATAAGAATAACAGGTTATTGTTGAACTCAGGCAAACATCTATATTGTCATGAAAATAAGAACATTTTACAAGAGTTTCTGAATTCTGTGTGGATTAGGTAGGGAGATAAAGATAAATGTTTCAACTTTTATTTACAAAGCTATATTTTACCAAATTGTTGTAAACTGTAGATAACTTTTTAAAAGGAGAAAAGGGGGTTCCTTAAATGTGGAAAACAACATTAAAGAACCAGCAATGTTTCAAAGTCATAAAAATTATAATTATCTTCACAGGTTCATTCAACACCATGTAATTCTTGTTTTTCTTGCTCTTGGGTTAGCAGTTTTATGAATCAATTAATTTTTCATTAGAATTCTAGAAATTCTTACTCAGTTCTGACTTAATTAACACAAATTCTGCTTTCTTAAGGTGGTATAGCAAAATTGGAAAGAACAAACTTTGAAAAATGTAAGTACTGGACTCAAGTTATTCCTCCAGTTCTTATTAGCTACATAATGATAAATTATTTAATATCTCTAAATCTCATTTTCTGCTTCTGAAAAATGGAGATTATAGTACCTTTTTCTTTGTTGAGGTCAAATATGTCTGTGAATCAAAGCATTTAATGATAGTGGCCATGGAGTACATGATAACTATCGCTAAATTCTCTAAGAGTTTTTAACGGTTTTTCAAAGAAAATAATTAAAATGTAAATTTGTCACAATATTGAAATACTGTTAAACAATTATAGAAGAAATTCAAACTCTCTCTTGACAAAGGATGCATGATGCTGCATGATGCTGCCTTTCTATTGCTAGCAAACCAAATGTGGTTTGCTTTACACGTATTGAATTCCGGGGCTTCTTCTAGGGTACTTGGGGTCAGCATCATGTGCCTGAATTACACAGGGGAGTTTAAGTCAGGTAAGAAGATCTTTGCTCAGAGACAGCACAGGTCAGTGATTTTTAGGACCTACACTGAAGAAAGTGTCAGGTGTAATTAATTTTATATTTGCTATTTGATGTACACAAATAGCTAGATAGTCCTTGAAGAGGAGTGGGCAGCATGAGTCATTATTCTCAGAGAGTGACCTTTCCTTCAAAGGTATACAACAGGTGTGGTGCTCATGGAAGTGATAGAAAAAGAGGACTCACTGCATTTTAATTTACATTACTTTGGGTGGGTATGAATGTTCCAATTCAGAAGGGAAACAAAAGCCTCTATTATTTATTTGGCAGCTCTGTTTTTGTTGTTGTTTGTTGGTTTTTGACCCTGCTTATCTCCCAAATTAGATAAAGAAATAGAGGTAAGGTTCATAGAGAGGCTTAGATAAGAGCAAGGTCTGTGAAAATTCTGCCTGAAGTAGGACGGGAGAGCTGCTCTGACTGAAAGGATTGTGATCTACCCTGTGACAAACTGGATGTAAGAAGAAATAGGACATTTAATAGCTATTTTATTTTTATTTCAAAAAGATATAGTTACACATTTTTATTTATCAACTTAAAATGTACTAATGGAGGTTTTTTTCAAAATATTTGAGATCTTGCTATCACCTAGAAAATCTACCAAGACTTTCAATCTTATCCTAGGCAAATAAGACTTGAGACATTATCTTTTTTCCTTTCAAATTGTTACCTTAATTCTTAAAGACTGCATTAGCTAAAAATGAGGAAGGATCCAAATGGTAACAGATAACGGTGAGTAACAATTCATTGGACACAGTGATACACAGGAAGATTATATTATTTTGGAAACAAGAGACTGAAAATTGTACTGCATTGCTGTGTGATAGCATAAGCATGGAGCAGGCTAACATCAGTAACTAAACAACATAGGGTCACTTGACCAAAATATTTAGTGTTTTTAATCAACTCATATAATTGTGTCTTACCACTCCTTGGAAATCTATGAAAAAAAAGGAGCTCTTTCCCAGTTTTTATAACTGAACAGTTTAGGAGGACGATGAAAATACATAAGCATTTCCCTGCAAGTGATCAGTGTTGTCCTTTTGAATGAGTGAATAAATGAATGAATAAGTGAAAACAAAAATAAATAGATGCCTGACTTAGTTATGACTGTTTAGTTCTCGCGGATATGCATTCTCTTCTAGCAGTCTTGTAATTAGCTGCAACTAAAACAATTTAAAATTGTTTGCTGTTATCATCATTTGACCTTTGTATCTGCACACAGTCTAGCATTTTTCTTATCACTGCAAGAGGCGCCATCAGTTAGAGTTCCAGGAGTCCTTCACTGATGTATTTGAAAAGACTGTTTAAGAGGACTGAGTCCACTGTGAGTTTAGAGCACCAGCAACTTGGAGTGTTACAACTCAGTATAAAAGAAGTATAAAAGACTGCTTCTCTCCCTATGGTTTTAAAAGGAGCTCAAAGCCCATGTTAGGAACCTTCCTGTTGCTGAAGAATGAAGAGTTTCACAAAGTGCAGGGAAAAACACATAGAATTACAAATAAAGTTGGTCTCAAATTTCAAGGATATGAGATTTTCTTATTGTTTGAGTGAATACTGCAGTGCACTTTTCCTCCACTACACACCACAAAAATGTGTTTCCAAAAGTTATATGTACTCCTATGTTCATTGCAGCTTTATTTACAGTGACCAAGACATGGAAACAACCAAAGTGTCTTTTGATAGGTCATTGGATAAAAAAGATGTGGTACATATACACAAGGGAAAACTATTCTGCCATAAGAAAAGATGAAATAGTGCCATTTGTGACAACGTGGATGGATCTTGAGTTTATTATGCTAAGTGAAATAAGTCAGACAGAAAAAATCGAGAACCATATGATTTTACTGATACGTGAGATCTAAAACTGAAAGCAGCAAAGGAACAAGACAAACAAATAAAGAAACAAAAACTCATAGACACAGACAATAGTTTAGTGGTTACCAGAGGGTGGGGGTGGGTGGAGGGTTGGTAGATGAGAGTAAACAGAATCAAATACGTGGTGACGGAAGGAGAACTGACTCTGGGTTGTGAGCACACAATGTGGTATATAGATGATGTATTTCAAAATTGTACACTTGAAACCTGTGTAACTTTACCAACCATGGTCACCCCAATAAACTTCAATAAAAAAATTTTTTTTCTGAGAATAAAATCTAAACGTGAGGAATTCCATACCAAAGCAGAGCTACCAACTCATGTATTCTTCCATTTTCTATGCTATAGTCAACAGATATCCATCTCTAAGACAGCATCATGCTCCTATCCCCCAGGACACTAGAGGATATGAATACAAGAATTGAAATAAAACATATGGTTTGTAGTAATTTATACCAATAAATTGTATGTTGGCTATGTATGCACAATGATAATATGTGAAAATTACTAAACAGTTTTTGGAATTAATAACTGTAGTTTACGGATTCTAAATATGATAAATTCTACTCACAGTCTTTGTAAATTTCTGTGTCAGGTTTAAGTCACAGGTGAAAGAGGATATTGATGGAGTTAAACCTCCCTTGGTCAATCCACGAATAATCCAGCCAAATAGAGGAAAAGAGGACTACAATTAGAATACAGATAATTCCATCTTTCTTTCATCCTTCAACTTTTATTGCTTGTTTCAATGGTTTGCAGATAAAAAGTATGTATAAAACTTACCACCCAAACCTGAAATAAATGTTCAATCAAAATCTAAAACTGTCAGCCAATGAATCAAAATTAATAAGGCTCAGATGATCAAGTTTTAAGGAAGGGGACACAATAAATGGTTTCCTATAGGCATAATATAAGTACCTAAAGGTGACCTCTGGAAAGAAAAAGAAGCAAAATTGGTAGTCTGCAGTATTTTAATTAGTTATATGGGAGATTGGGTCAACATGAAAGTTGCGGTAATATACAAAAGATCCATGAACACTCTTCCCCTTGGAATCATTAACTAGTGGTAGGAGTGCTTAGGCATTTGAGATTATTGAACAACTTTACATTATTTGAAAACTGCAATCCCACCTGTAGTTAGGAGTTCCCATGATTCTTTTTATATCTGTTCTGTAGAAATCACACACCAATGTGTTTCAGTTATGTTTTTACTTCTCCAAAAAGGATTCTCATTCAGATAAAAATGAACCCAACCCTAAAAGTTAAAAAATAAAATAGGTACTATTGTTTTCCTCTTTAAGCATTTCTGTATTTTATAACTTTCTTATCTTTATTATTCAGGAAAAGTTAATATGAGATTAAAACATTAGAGATATATTCTTTGAAAAACAATTAAAGCTATGTCTTAAAATGGTCTTTTTTTTCTTGAAATTTTCCACAGGAAAATTAAATGTTCATTTAGCATGTTTATTTTTTATTTACTTATTCTTCATATGCATGAATTTACAAATTGGAATATTTTGCCAATTTCAGAGTGAAAATGACAATGAGCCACATTACCACTTTCTTATCAATATGAAAATTGATGATAATTAAATCTAATAAAACTTTGATGGCTGTTTTTCAATTAAACTTTATTTTGAGATAATTTAGATTCACTTCTAGTTATAAGAAGTAATACACAGATATCCTTTGTCTCTCTACCCTATTTTCCCCAATGGTAACATCTTGCAAAACTGTAGTGTAATATCACAACAAGAATATTGACATTTGGAAAGTCTGTTTTCCTCCTGGGCATAATGGAGAATTACTTGAGAAGAATGAGAATACCTTACTTTCTTTCTTAGACTCACAACTTTTGGGTATAGAAGAGTGAGAATGAGTTCTTTTAGAAAAATATTTCAAATTAGAATTATAATGAGCTCTTATATGAGTGCAATCCACTGATCTTATTCAGATTTCCCCACTTTTACTTGTACTCAAGTGTGTGTGTGTGTGTGTGTGTGTGTGTGTGTGTGTGTGTGATCTAGTTTAGTGTTTCTCAATCATCTGGAGGCTTATCACATTAAAATGTAGATTGCTAAACCCTTCCCCTACAGCTTCTGATTAAGTAGTCTGAAGAAGGCCTGATAATACATTTTTCTGAAAACTCCACAATGAGGCTGATGATGCTGACCTCACTTTGAATAGCACTGTTTAAAATTTATAATTAAGAGTGCATTATAATTCTAATTTGAAATATTTTTCTAAAAGAATTAATTCTCACTCTTCTATACCCAAAACTTGTGAGTCTAAGAAAGAAGGTAAGATATTTTCATTCTTCTCAAGTAATTCTCCATTATGCCCAGGAAGAAAACAGACTTTCCAAATCAGACACTAAACAAACAAATAGAAACAGGCATTTTACAAAGAAGGAAATACAAAGCGCCAATAAACATATGAAAAATGTTTCTCAGTAGTAATCAAAAAAATGTAAATTAAAGAAATGAGCTTTTAAGATCTTATTGGCAGATATTTAAAAATTTGGTAACATGATGTGTTGGTAAGAGGATAGAGAAATATGTAGCCATAATAGCTAATGGTACAGTTACTTTAATGGGCAATTTTTCATATATTATTAACATTAAATGTGCTTATAAACATTAAATGTGCTACTACATATTAGATCTCTACTCTGCAAAGAGAGTCAAATACATGCCCAAAGCAACATATTATAATGGGATTTGAAACAGCTTTTTGAAAAAGTAAACATACCTAAATTTCTATAAATAAAGAGAAAAGTAATTAACATCATTCAGAAATTTTAAGAAAATGAAGTCATTCTGCATACACAAGTTATAAATATTTAAAACATATTGTGTTGGAAAAAAAACTTGCCACAATATAATACATACAGTTTATCATTTATGGTAGCATTCACATAATAGAAATCATAGCAAATAATTATTAAGCACTTACAACATGCTTGGTACTATAAATTACATGCTTAATTAACTACATTATTCTTTATAACAGCTTTTAAGTTGAGTTTTACTAATAGTAACTAACATTAGATTTGTGGATCTGATCCAAGATGGAGGCATAGCAAGCTTCTTAACTCTCCCTCCTCCCATGGACACAACAAATGTACAAGTATACACTGAGTAATTCCCTTTGAAAGAAATGTAGAAACTAGCTGAATCACTCCTACACATCAGGTGAATGAGAAAAATACCCATATGAAAATGGGTAGAAAAGACTGAGATACACTTTCACGATAAATCCCATCGTAGGCACAACAACATAGAATCAGGAGAGAACACCCAACTCCCAGCTTTTCCATGAGGAGTGAAGGTTTGGACCCTATATTTAGCAACCCAACCTCTAAGACTCCCACCTGAGGAACAGGTTTCCAAAATATCTAGCTCTGAAAGCCAAAGCGCTCATCAAGGGACCCATAAGATAATAGGATACAAAGAAACAGTTCTAAATCGGCTCTGGATCACTCACTTTGGTATCCCCTCCCCACTGGGGTCAGCTCAAACAGAACAGATGAAACACACCTGCTTCCCAGTCTTTCCCTAAAGGGTCTATTTGCATACCTTAAAAGTTGCTGACTGAGAGTAAGATTTCTAATTTAACACACATCTAGGGGCTAAATGTCATCCTCCCCAGAGACCAGGGAAACCTGTAGACAACTTCTCTGTTCCCTGCCTCTAGCTCACTTCAAATAGTCAGCATCTCCTGGGGAAGAAGCTTGTACACATATCTGGCACCCAGCTTTTCCAGCTTCTGCAAAGAACTAGGCCCCTGGATTGCCTGGCTCTGTTAGCCAATGGGACCTGCATTCATGAGTCTCTCGGGCCTAGAAAAAACAAAGAGTCATTTCTTAATAAGTATAGGAGCAACCCCTGTTGCTATATACCTGGGCCAAGTGCAGGAGGAGCAGCAAAAAAAATGCCCACCAATTAGTTTCTCCCTAGGAGCCTAACTACGCACTTTCCCAGCTATTGTCTGAGGGTCTAGCTTTAAATAAAATGTCACCTAAGTGCTAACTATGATCCTCCCCTTTGGGACAATGATGAGTCTTGGCACTTCCTCAAATAATGGGAGGCATCAAGAACAAATAAGGTGGCTTGAACATTCACAAAGGTTTAAGAGACAAGCAAGATCTCACATTGGACTAATTTACAAGGTTAATTTCCTACTTGAGATTACTCAATCAAGACTGGGAAAGGTGGCTGCTTTATCTAATGCACAGAAAGGAATTCAGAGAGTCAATTAAATTGAAAAACAAGAGAATACGTTCCAAAATACATACATACATACATACATACATACATACATACATACATAAATAAATAAATAACTTCAGAAACAGACCTTAATAAAATGGAGATAAGTGATTTACTTAATGGTGAGTTCAAAATAATGGTCACAAAGATGCTCACAGAATTCGGGAGAACAATGCCTGAACAAAGTGAGAATTTCGAAGAAGAGATAAAAAAAACATGTTTTTAAAGTACCAAACAAATCATAGAGCTTAAGAATATAATTGCACTGAAAAATTCAATAGAGAGGCTCAATGGCAGAATAGATAAAGTGAAACAAAGGATTGATGAACTTGAAGACATAGCAGTGCAATGCAATCTTTGAGGCAAAAAGAATGAAAACAATGAAGATAGCTTAAGGTAATTTTATCACATCATTAAAAGGATCACTTTACACAGGTTAGGGGTTCCAGAAGGAGAAGAGAGGGAAAAGGGAGAAAAAGCTTATTCAGAGAAATAATGGCTGAAAAATTCCTTAACTGGGGAAAGAAAGAGATATCTAGATCTAGGAACCCCCAAAAAATAACAAATAAGATGAGTCCAAAGAGATGATGATGAGACATATTGTAATTAAATTGACAAAAGTTAAAAACAAGGAGATAAACTTAAAAGCATCAAATGAAAAGCAGCTTGTTACATACTAGGGAACTCCCATGAGACTATAAGCACGTTTTACAGCAGAAACTTTGTAGGCAAGAAAGAAGTGGCATGATGTGGTCAAAGTGCAGAAAGAAAACACTGACAACCAAAAAACTCTACCTGACAAAGTTGTCCTTCAGAACTAAAGAAGAGATAGAAGTTGTCCAGACAAGCAAAAGCTGAAGGAAATCATCACCACTAAACCAGCCTTACAGGGAATGTTAAAGTGAGTTCTTCAAGCTGAAACATAAAGATACTAATTAGTAACAAGAAAACATTTGCAAGTATTAAACACTTTGGGAAAGGTAAATATATAGTTAAATTCAGAATAATGTTGTGAGGGTGGTGAGTAAATCATTAATAACACTAGCATGAAGGTCAAAAGAAAAAAGTATTAAAAATATAACTATAATAATTTGTGAATGAATACACAATGTAAAAAGATGCAAGATGTGACATCAATGACATAAAATGTTGGGGTATATGTAATGTAGAGCTTTTCATATATATTTGAAGCTAAATTGCTATCAGATTAAAATAGGTTTAATAGGTTTAATTAAAATAGATATAATCAATATATCTTATATATTGTTATCAATATAAGATGTTTTATGTCATCCCCATGGTAACCACAAAGCAAAAACCTATAGTATATACATAAAAGATAAAAAGAAAGGAATCAAACCACGCCAACACAAAAAAACTATTAAAATCAAAACCAAAGGGAACAAGAGAGGAAAAAACGAATTACAAAACAACCAGAAGACAGTTAACAAAATGGCAATAAAAAGTTCATACCTATTAATAATTACTTTAAATGTAAATGGACTAAATTATCCAATCAAAAAACATAGATGACTAACTTGATGAAAAGAAAACAAAAAACAAACAGAAAAGAAGTCTCAATTATATATTTCCTATATGAGACACACTTCAGCTTTAGGATAAAGACTGAAAGTGAAGGGATGGGAAAGTATATTCCATGTAAAAGAAAACAGGGATAACTATACTTATATAAGACAGAATAGAATTTAAGCCAAAGACTGCAACAAAAGATGAAGAAGGTCATTATATAATGATAAAGAGGCCAATTCATCAAGAGGATATAACACTTGTAAATATGTATGCACCCAGCATAGGAAAACATCTAAGTATATAAAACAAATATTAACAGACCTGTAGGGAGAAATAGACAGCAATATAATAATAGTAGGGGACTTCAAAACCCCACTTTCAACAATGGATATATCATCAAGATAGAAAATCAATAAGGAAACATTGGACTTAAACTACACATTAGGCCAGGTGAACTTAACATGTATTTATAGATCATTCCATCCAACAATAGTATAATACACATTCTTCTCAAGTGCACATGGAACATTCTCTATGATAGGTCGTATGTTAAGTCACAAAACACCTCTCAATAAACTAGAAAAGATCAAAATCATATTAACCACATTTTTCTGACCACAATGGTATAAAAGTAGAAATCAATTACAAGAACAAAAAACAGAAAGTTCACAAATATGTGGAGATTAAACAACACGCTTCTGAACAACCAATGGGTCAAAACAAAATCAAGAGAAATAAAAAATATATATATTGAGACAAATTAAAATGGAAACACATATGACAAAACTTATGGGATGCATCAAAAACAGTTCTACAATGAGGGTTAATAGTGTTAAATTCCTAACTTAAGAAAAAGAAAATATTTCAAATAAACTAACTTGATATCTCCAGGAACTAGAAAGAGAACAAAGTAAGCTCTAAAGAAGGAGAAGGAAGGAAATAACAAAGATTAGAGCAAAAAATAAATGAAGTAGAGACTAAAAGACAATAGAAAAGATCAATGAATCTAATACATGGCTTTTTGAAAAGATAAACAAAATAGACAAACATTTAGCTAGATTCACCAAGACAGAAAGAGAAAAGACTCAAATAAATATAATTGTAAATAACAGGAGACATTACAACAGTTACCCACAAATACAAAAGATTGTAAGAGACTACTGTGAACAATTATACACCAACATATTGGACAACCTGGAAACAATAGATAAATTCCTAGAAATATACAACCTAATTACACCAATTAAACAGAATTCTGGCAACAATGATCAAAGCAAATGCAATTAACAATATTTGGAATAAAAATAGAGAACAACTAAGTATACTGGAGATGTTACATAATGTGCAAAAAAACTTAAATGTGAAAATTTTGAAAAGTTAGATAAAATAGATCATTTTCTACAATGTGTCAAAATTGACTCAAGAGTAAATAGAAAATTGAAATAAACCTATATAATCATTTATGAAGACAGAATCAACAACTGACAGTATCGTTGGATATCACATGTCCCTGCCTTGGTTCTCTGGGACTGTACACATTTTACAGAGAACTGGGTCCAAAGTGCAGGTGGGCCACATGTGGCTTATTAGTTTTTGGTTGGGATGAGAGCTCAGGAGAAATTGATGAGGAGATTTTTACCTCACACATGTGGGGAAATAGATTTCAAATATATATTAAAGTATTAAATTTAGCCTGTCCCCTGAAGAAGATTTCTCAGTAATGCTGCTCTGTTGCTTTTCATGGCAAATCTTGTCAAGACAGGATAAGTGATAAATAATATAGTAAATTATTATATATATATTTATACAGGCTTTGCTACCTTAAAGGAACCATGGATCAGAAAAAGGCAGGAACTAACTCCTGATACCATGTATCATTTTTCCTGGCCAGGCTGCCCAACTCTTGTCTCCCTTACTCCTGGTGATGCCCCTGATAGAGGCAAACAAGGAGTCGGAGCTAATACAACTAACATTTATAAATGTTTTTTGAGCAGCTAAGCAGTGCCTGGCACCTTAATAATGTGTCTTTGTATAATGTGTTATGGTTTATCAAGATCTTTACACAGACCTTCCTTTACATATGTGTGTGTATACATATATATATATATATGTGTATATATATATATATATATATATATATATATATATATATTCATAACAACCACAGGAATATAAGTAGTACAGATAGTATTCTCCTCCATTTTTACAGATGAAGAAACTCAAGCTGACAACTACCTTGCCCAAAAGTCACATGTTTGGAAAAGGGGAGTGGAACTAGAGTCTGATCCATGACTTTTTAATTCCCAGCCAGTCCTCGTATCATTAACAGTTGATGCAAGTATTTGGTAGTGACTCAAGAAAGAAGTATTGAGAGCAGCTTATTTCACTGAGAAGGAGGAACTTAATGTCCAGGGAGGAGAGTAATAGGGTCTGGAGGCAAGACCTCACTAGCAATCAAATGAAGATGATAACAGAGAGAAAATTTATTCAGGAAGAAACAGCAAATTTATTGATGAGATTTATCTAATAAGTGACAGTGAGGGGTAAAGTAGACTTTGTTATTCTCATTTAGGAAAGAATCACTCTATGTGGAATAGAGCAATTTTCTCTGATAATATGAAAATACTCCACACTTATATCAAGATAATGAGCAATGTTGTCAGGACAGCATCAGCTTGGAGAAGAAAATCAATAGAAAAAAAAATCAGGCTAAATTTTAACAGCATTGGAGAAGACACCCTATAGGATTACTAAAGAGTTGCTTCATTGCAGATACTCTTCTTTGCATCATTTCTGTCACCTAAGGGTTGAATTGGAATTATAGACCAAATGAAATTGCCAAGTCAAAGTCATAGTCTCCTCAGCCAAGTTGATTCCTCATTAGGAAATATTTCCAAGCTCCAACCCCCCCACCCCCAGAGAAAGGCATAGAAATAACGAGAATTGAAAAGAAAAAAAAAATTGGCTAAGTAACTTTTGCTACAAAGAAAATGATTATTTCACCTTGCTTTTTGGATTTTCTTTTCAGGCAATTTCATTATGTTACCTCTAAACACGTCTGATATATAATGAGAGATAATTTTAGCAAAAGAGAATATTGTTACTCTCATAGACTCTTGTTGCTATGAGATGACAGACAGTATTTTTGCTTCTGCAGTTATCAAATCTAAATACTGCGATTTTAAAATTCCACATGTTTTTCACAAAACTGATCCTGCAGTTGGGTTCCAAAGACGTCAACTAGCTGAATTATCAGTAGTGTAAGTCATTGTCATCCCGTGTGATGAATGTGGAATTGATTTAATTATATTAGCTCACTCTCTCATTATAGAAAGAAAAACTTTTCTGTTTATGTGGTGCTAAAGGTTCTTTCATACCTCCAAGATACGGGAAGGGAAAAAAGCAAGTTGCAGAACAATGTTTCACATTCACGGGTGTGTGCACGGAGGACTAGATGGAGGAACACCAAACAGTTGGGAATTGTTACATCTGGGGAAAGGAGGGGAAAGCTGGAGGAGTGGCGAATGGGAGAAGAGAGACATTCATGGTTTTTTCTCTAAATATTTTTGTGTGGTTTGAATCTTTTACAACAATAACATATTCATGTATGATTTGTGCGATTTTAAAAAGACAATAAAAGATTCATTCAGTCACTGAGACATGGGGTTTTTTACTCACAATGCTGCTTGCTTAAAGGTTAATTTTTGTTCAATCTATTAGAGGTCTTAGTTTCTAAGGCAAATTTTTGTTTGGGTTTGTTACCTGGTAGTTCATTTCTCTAGATTTTAATTAATTTTTAAATTATTTACTTTAAAAAGATTTAAAATGTTAAAAAGTGTTGAATGTGTTTAAAGTTTTGACTTTTGGCAGCATTACACAGAATCTTTCCAGAAATAAGAATATATTACCAAAAATTTAAAGATAGACTCTTAATAACATTTTTTCTAATATTTTTTCCAGAGTGAATATATTTTAAAAGTTACCTTAAAGTTCTAAGTTACTTACGAGATATCATCCCTTCTCCACACCCGTTTACCAAACTCAGCATGTTTTTAAATCCTGGCTTTGGATCCCTAAACTATTTCTTAGTTTTTTTCCTCTGTAGTTTAATAATTATCATTGGAAGGTTTATTCAAGTATACATTTGTTGAATAGCACAGAGGAAGGCACACAGGCTGTTCTTGGTCACTTTGACAAGCTCAGTGTCTTCAGCTTACATTAGCTCCCGCTGTTGGGGATCCTACGTACCTGTTCTGAGTCTTCTGTTCTTAAACTTTTTGTGGGCGATCTCGCCTTTGCTCAAGTGTCAATTGTCACATGTGCACTTAATATTCTCAGATCTGCATGTACAGTCCAGATCTTTCAGGTGAGTTCCAGATTCCTACCTCCAGCTGCATGTTAACTATCTCCAATCAGATGTCCCATAGACACAACAAACTTAAAAGATATAAAACTATACTTAGCTCTCTCTACCCTAAACCTACTCTACCTCCTACGAATGGAGTGGTTCCCAACCAGCAGCAATTTCCACCCCCCGAAAGATGTTTGGCAACATCTAGAGAAAACTGAGGTCGAGAATATACCTGGCATATGATAGAGATGCTGTTAAAGATCCTACAATTTATAAGACACTCGCTCCTACACAGACAACAAACAATTGCCGGACCCAAACTGTCATAGGGCCAAGTTTGAGAAAAGGTTAATTTCTCAAATGGTTGAGAAATAGATAAATTTAATGGCTAAGTAAAGGCTAATGGGTTAACATCTCGGAAAACAAGGAAACCATCATCCATCCTTGAAGTCATCCCTATTTTCTCCCTCTCCCTCACTTACCACATCTAGATGTTCATCAATCCTATAGATTATAGATATAATCAATTTCCATGTTGCCAATGCCACAGCCATGCCTTCAATTCATATTGTCTCCTGGACTACATCACTCTTTTTATTAAGCTCCCCCCTGCCTATCTCCCTCCACATCAATTTCTTTTCTTTTCTGTTCTTTTCTTTTTAATTAAAGTTTATTGGGTGACAACTGTTAGTAAAGTTACATAGGTTTCAGGTGTACAATTCTGTAATACATCATCTATATATATCACATTGTGTGTTTACCACCCAGAGTCAGTTCTCCTTCCATCACCATATATTTGATCCCTTTTACCCTTGTCTACCACCCCCTATCCCTTACCCTCTGGTAACAACTAAACTATTGTCTGTGTCTATGAGCTTTTGTTTCTTCATTTGTTTGTCTTGTTCTTTTGTTGTGTTCACTTTTATATACCACATATCAGTGAAATCATATGTTTCTCGACTTTTTCTGTCCTTCCACATTGGTTTCTTTACTGCTGCCTGAGGAATCTTTCCAAAACACAAATGTATTCATGTCACTCTCATGTAAAAACCATCATATGGCTCTCATTGCCTGTGGAAAAAGTTCAAGCTGCTGATCCTCTTCTTATCTGATCCCTTTAGATCTCTTTAGTTCCTTGTTTCCCAAATCCCCTTATGTCAGCCACTAGCTCCCCAAATCCTCTACATATATTGATTGTTCGAAGATCTAGGGAACTTAATGCTATCTTTCAGTTTTTGAGCCATTATGTCAACATGGAATGCAATTCCCTTACTCTATCTTTTCTAATTCATTCATTCTTGCTATTCAAGATACAGCTCATTGTAACTTACCTGAGAATATTTTTTTTCCCCTAAGCAACCCAAGCTTATAGAGAATGCCCATACTTGTCATGGTTTATGGTTGAAAAGAACAGGAGAAGATTATGGATAACTTAAGCAGAAAGGACATTTATTAAAAGGGTATCAGTAGCTGTCCTGGGTCGAATAGTGTCTTACAAAAATGTCCACCAAGAGCCTGTAAATGTGACCTTATTTAAAAATAAGGTCTTTACAGATGTAATCAAGTTAAAATGAGGTCATACTTAGTAAGGGAGGGCCCTAAATCACATATGACTTGTGTTCTTATGAAAAAAAGAAAATTTGAACACAGAAATACATATCCACAGGGAAGAGAGCCATATGCATGTGAAGACAGAGGTAGAGAATGAAGTGATACATCTCCCAAGGAACTCCAAGGATTCTTGACAACCACCAGAACCCAAGGAGAGACACAGGGAACAAATTCTCCTTCAGAGCCTCTAGGAAACAACCCTATGACACCTTGATTTCAGACGTCTGTTCTCCAGAACTAGAAAATAATAAATTTCTATTGTTTAAGCCACCCAGTTTGTGAGTATTTATTATAGCAGCTCTAGGAGACTACTATAGGAAGCCAGATAATCAATAAGAAGGATTAAAAAATGTGCTGCTGCTAGGTAGTCAAAGCACAGTTAAAATCCTGCCCTGGAATGATTTTCTTAGAAGCTGTCTCTTGACACCTGCTGTTATCACCAGCACTGACAGCACTCCATGGACACTTCTGGTACCACTGGGCTACACCACCTCTTGACATTCACTGTTGCTCCAAGAATGGTGTTCATCGCCAGACAACCATCAACCCTTTCTATCCCCCATGTGAGTTTGTTTCCCTCTCTCAAGTTGTATAATTTGTGTGGCCCAGTGCAAAATGAAAATTAAGGGCCCCTTACACAAAAATTATTTAAAACTTCAAGTCACTGACAGCAGAGCATTAAACCAAGTGCTGGATCCTTCTAAGCACAGGTGGCACCCATGATGCTAGCCCTGGCTTTTAGTCACATTTGAGTGACATACCCACAGTCTTCACTGAGAGGATTCAGAGAGCACTGTCCACTCTTCGCAGTCTTTATAATGAAGAACAAGGCCCTCCTCCCCATTTGTATTTGCATTTCTCTAAAATAGGAAGGTGATATGATGTCCGGCAACAAAAAGACAATATTACAATTTTAATACAGTTTTTCCCTTTCTTAAAATGTGTGTACATTTTTTGGCACCCTCTGTATGTATTTCATAGCACTGCATTGTGATTGACTACTTTCCTATCCGCCTCCTTTGCTAAACTGATAGAAGACAAATGCTTAGTTAGACAAGTGCAGTCTTCTTTTCTTGTGGCCACCACTTTAAATCAGACATGACTCACATAAATGATATATGAAATTTTCATTTCCTTAATGTTTTTCTCCCTGTATAGATAATTTTATTCTAATCATATGAAATATGTGCAGGAAATTTTGATGCTCTGTGCTTATTTCATATCTACTAAATTGGAATGGAGACCATTTTTCTAAGTATCAGTTATACTGAAGAAGTATTAAGAGTATTAACATGCAAGCTATTGTCCAGGCTCAGTCTTTTAAAATATCAACCATTTTTAGGCAATTCAATTTCCATGTGTCCTATTTCTTTTCTACCAAATAGTAATGGACTATCATTTCTGACAGCCCCTAAATGACTTTGTGTGCTCATCCAGTTTCTGTTCCAACTTCACTAGGCAGTCCAACCTCCGGAAAGATTGGATCTCAAAACTGAATGAACTCTGCACATTCTCTTTTGAAAGATAAACATGTACTCTATAAACTTCATTGGCCTAAACAACAGAAACATCTGTTTAGACTCATGTGCAGCTTTTTGGCTGAGTTCAGCAACAAGAAGGCTTAGGAAGTGTGTTCATCAGCTGTGTTCTGCAGCACCCAAACATCATCACTGGTCAAAATGATGCACTGTAGAGATTACCAAGCATGGGAATAACTAAACTGGATAGCCATCCATAAACAATCTTTGCTAATGCTATTACGCTGTCCTCACATTCCACGGTTTTGTCTTTCATGAGAAATAATGTTAGGACATAAATAATCACGAAATGTAAAAGATTGCTAAACCAGATAGGGTTGTTAGATCATTTAAATGAACATAAAAATAGAGTTATAGAACAAAGCCTTGAAGAACCTCCCAAAGATCATTTACTCCACCCACCAATGTCTGTAGTTGATCATTCTCACTAGACAAAAAGTACAAAATATTCTTCTCTGCTGGTTACAAGTAACATTGGCAATGTTATCCGTAGAACTGTAGTCCTATGAGTTCAGTGACTCAACAGTGAGTGAAGCAACATCAAGTCCTTACTGCATGAAAGGCTCTGTGAAAATCATATGGATTTTTATTGGTCGTAATAGCCTTACAAGATAGATCTTATCATCTTCATTTGATGAAAGACCTAAAGCTCAGAGTTTAAATGACTTACTCAAAGTCAAAAAGCTAATGCATGAAAAGATCAAATTATCAACTTAGAACTGTTGAATCTATATCCCTTTATTATTGACATTTTTCTCTTCTATTAAGCTATATAAACTCCTCTTTTAAATTTCAAGTGTGTCAGGCATTCTATACAGGATCTCTTAAGTAATCTATACTTTAGTAGCAATTGTAACCAGATAATTTCAAACGTTACAGATAGTAAAGAGCAGGTTTTGAGAGAGTAGGTATAGAAGAGACTCCCTGGAATGTGCTAGAAGTAGATAATGAAGAGCAATTAACAGAGAACTATAAGAGAGTTGGAGAAATGTACATCCATTGTACATTTTTACCAGGTTCAGTCCTGTTTTGCGTATCTTTATTGGAAAAAAAAGTGACAGAAGTAAATGATAAAGTGAAAGACTATCAACCAACTTTACACAAAAATTATGAAGGTATTTTATGACTACTTGATTTTACTGAAGTTATATATATATATATATATATATATATATATATATATATATATATATATGACACCCAAGAGCCCTATTACTCCCTTTAGTAATAACTTTTTAAATATTATGTATTTATATTATATATAAGATTATTGATACAGACGGTCTCTGACTTACAATGGTTTGATTTATGATGTTTTGGCTTTACGATGATGAAGCAGCAATATGCATCTAGTAGAAAGCATACTTTGAATGTTGATCTTTTCCAAGTCCAGCAACATGCAGCATATACTGCCATGAGGTTGGGCAGTGGCAACGAGCCTCAGCTCCCCGTCAGCCACGTGACCACAGGGTGAAAAAATGATACTCTACAGTTTACTGCTTTGTCAGCATTTTTACATATTGTAATTTGTGTTTTCACATCCCATCATGTCAATAAAATGCCCATCTGTGTCTCCTACTTCTAGTGAGAAACAGAGGAAGGCAATTACTCTTGATATGAAACAGAAGATAATTGCCCCCATTGTAAGCTAACGTTAAGTGTTCTGAGCACATTCAAGGTAGGTTAGGCTACGTTATGATGTTCGGTAGGTTAGGTGTATTGAATGCATTTTCAACTTACAATGGATTTATCAGATATAACCCCTTCATAAGTTGAGGAGCATGTGTGTGTGTGTGTGTGTGTGTGTGTGTGTGCGCACGCTTGCACGCACAACAGTTATATTTCATAAATCTGTAGAGAATCGGTTTGGCTTTCATTTCACATTAAAATTCTGGCAACAAAAACAAGCACTCAAAGACCTGAATTCACTACCTTTCTACATGAACTGTAGCTGTGTCATTCAGATTCAAATTAAAATATAGCTGACAGAATATAAAGGTTGAAATTGAATCACCAGATCCTTTGACCTCAAGCAAAAAAAATAAAAGAAATGCGGACTAAACAAATGTTTTTCATACTTTATTTTCCAGAAATATTACTCTTATATTGAGTGCCAAGAGATGTGTCCTAGGAAGCTAAAAATCAGAGGTCCACTGCCTAATTCAGCAATTTAAAAAAAAAAAAAAACAATTCTAATGTGAGGGGTCCGTCCTCCTGTGTTACTTTGAGCCAGAATTTCATCAAAGCTCATTTATAGAACAGCACAAGTGGCTTTTAAAGATATTGTTATAATTATAAAGATAATACATGTTGGCTGAAAAAACTTAGAAATACAGAAAAGCACACAGTGCCTACTATCCCAGAATTCATAACCATCCTTCAAGTGTATGAATAACCATGCAGTTATTTAGATAGAGTGATAGAACAAAATTAGAATCCTAGTAAAATAGTATGGTGCTTTTTAAAATTCAATAGATATTAATAAAAAGTAATCTCATCATAGAAAACTTGATGAATACAGAAAAATAAAGACAAACTCACCCATTATAAACACCCTTATAAAGATATTATTTTAAATTAATATATTTTTGTGTTGTTTGACTGTGCATGCTGCTGATGATACTGCAGGCACTGATTTTTAAGGAAATATTCAGATACAAGAAAGAAGATAATATAAAGAGAGGCTCGATGACAGAAAATATCTACCATGGCTGGTTTATTAATCTTTTCCAATTTAAAGTACAGCTCACAAAAACTCAGGTCTTTCAATAGAGCTTTAAAGATCCAGGAAAATATGACTGAAATTCCTTGGATTAAAAGTGACTTCTCTTTTGCTGCTTTTGCACATAGAAGCAAAAGCACTCTATCCAACTGCCCAATTTTTAAAATAGTTTAGACATTGTTAAGAAAATGAGGCAGAAAGTGACAGCCTTGTGGTTTTAAGTGCCCCTATCTATCTTGTGGCAATAACAGAGATAAAGATGTTTCCTACTATTATCAAAAGAGTGAAAGCAGAAACAAAACAGTTGAAGGAAACATACAGGTCCAAAAATCTCCCTAGGCTACAGAATTTACCTGACAACATATGATCTGACTGGATTCTGGAATTGGGATTTCAATTAGTTAACGGATAATCCATAAATAATCCATAAATCCTTTTATACTAAAACTTTCCCTTTCTTGAGTTGTTATTTCAAATTATCTTTCATTTGATCAAAATTAGCCTGTATGTCTTTCTTTTTATTTGAAAAGTGTGACCTTTTCTAAATCTTGCATATTTAAGAATGTCTCGTATAAAAGAAAATGAGCTAAGCATATTTTTTTAAACATTTTTTTTTAATTACAATTTATTGGGGTGACAATGGTTAGTAAAATTTCATAGGTTTCAAGTATAAAATTCTGTAATACATCATGTATGTATCACATTGTGTGTTCACCACCCAGAGTCAGTTCTCCTTCCGTCACCATATATATGACCCCCTTTTCCCCTTCCCTTACCCCCTCCCCTTACCCTCTTGTAACCACTAAACTATTATCTGTGTCTATGAGTTTTTGTTTTCTTTATTTGTTTATCTTGTTCCTTTTTTGCTTTCAGTTTCACATCCTACATATCAGGGAAATTATATGCTCCTCAACTTTTTCTGTCTGACTTATTTTGCTTAGCATAAGAATCTCAAGATCCATCCATGTTGTCACAAATGGCACTATTTCATCTTTTCTTATGGCAGATTAGTATTCCATTGTGTTTATATACCACATCTTTATCCAATCATCCATTGAAGGATACTTAGGTTGTTTTCATGTCTTGGCCGCCATAAATAAAGTTGCAATGAACATCGGGGCACATATATCTTTATAGATAAATGTTTTCAATTTAGGGGGGTATATACCCAGGAGATGGATTGTTGGGTCATATGGTAATTCTATTCTTAATTTTTTGAGAAAACTCCAAACTGCCTTTGAACTCAGTATAATTTTGGGGTTACTACCTTCTCCTTAGGAAATTCTATCAGGGAATCTCCCTTGTGTATTAGCATTTTGTTTTGCAAACGCCAACCTGATTTTTATTGTCTTGCTGGTGACTGTGTTAGCTGGATACAGTGGACCCAGTAAATTGATACTCGAAACCTATTACAGCCTTCTTATAGTGTACCTTCTTCGGCTGCAAAGACTAGAAATCTACAAATTATATTCCCCCAACCTCTTTGCAGTTAGAGATCTTAATGTGAGTTACATCTCACCAATTAGATGCAATCACATGATATTAGGATGGTGGAAGTAAGGGGGAGGCCATCTTCCAACTGCTTTGGTTATTGCTATGGTCAAGCACATTAACAGATAGACTGAATTTCCTTGCAGCAGCATTCCAGGATCCAGTGGCCAGCTGTATCCGTATTTAGCAACAGTTGTGGCAGATTTCTGATCACTGCATTGCAGTCACAGCAGTATATTCTTGAAGTCTAGAAGACTTCAGGTAGTGGCTAAAAGGTTCTTCCCCTTCCTAATTATGATACCAATGTTGGCTACCTTTGTGTCCAGTTCAGTGGTGGTGTTCAGGGAGTTTTTACCTAAAAAGGCAGCCAAAAGCCTACTCTTCAAGACTTTCTATCAATAATTCCTGTATTAAATCTGCTTTTGTTTACAGAGTGGCAATGTTTTGTTTCCTGAAACTGAATTCTGACTGATATACCTTTGCAGATACCTCCAGAAGTTTGTTTTGTTGTTATTCTTTTAACTTTGTGTAATCTGAGACTAGAAATTTTACTAGCTTATGGTTATAGATGTGATTCCATTAAGATTAACACTAATGTGTCAACTGCATCAAAATGTTTGATCACAATTGTTACAGACTTTCACAGGATTTCTGACTCCTGTTTCCAAAATTCTTCAATGTGTTTATGTGTATCCATGAATGATAACTTGTGTTTAACCGGATTAGCTAAGCCACAAGTCCTCAACTGATATTCATTTGTACTACAAAGATATTACTCTGAGCTGTAACTCTGTTCATAGTGCTCCAGCCATCCAGTTGCCATTATTATTAAAAAATAATAACAACAAAAATAGTCTTTTTGCCTTGGTGCCTTTGAGCTAAAACTGTCACTTTAAAGTGTAGGAAACCCACTGAAACTTCATGCTATGAATTTGGAATCCCACTATACCGTAACAGTAGAGCTGGAACTCAACTCTGACTTGATGTCAGAAATCCATGTCCTGATTCTTAAAAAGGAGATTATGGTAAAATGGAGAGGGGTGTGCTTGAGCTGAAGTGTTAGAGAATTTTATGGCATGGCTCCAACAACTCTTTGCTGGACACAAACATAACTCTTGGTGGACGAGCCTGGGATGTTTTCCGGTAGTGGCTTCTATAGGAGACGGGGAATTATCCTCCATCATTGTAAAGAGTGTGGTTAGTAATGGGAGACTTCCATTGGCCTTTGCTATACCTGCTTTGTCCAACAGACATCTATGTTTGTTTATAGAAAGGATTACTGTATCTCCTTATCTTTACAACTCCCTTAACCTTGCAAATAAATATTTTTAAAAGGCACAAATAGGGAAGCATGTAAATTATCTTAACCCACTGGGAGATTTTAAGTCTCACCTTCAGTCCAGCTGGAACACATTACTCCAATTTTACTTTAAAAAATGTTGCCAGTTTTCTTTTAGCACTAGTTTCTTTACAGTGATTTTATTTGGAACAGATCAAAAGTATATATATAATATATATATATAATATATATGTATATATATACAGATCTAAAGTATATATATAATTTTGCTTCAGTTTATTTTTGGTTCTACTTCAGCAATTAAAGTTATTAAAACAGTTAACATATTATTTTCTTACATATTCTTTACCCTCTCCTATTACTGTTAGCTCATTTCTCTTTCCTTTCACTATGAGAACACTTTTAAAATCTGTCCTCCATCTCAGGCATTGCTTTATCTGCAGTTTTATTCTTTACCTCTTCCAGTGTGAATTTTAATTCTATCATTACAAGTTTAGTTTTTTAACACCTATTATCTCCATTATCTTTTCATTTCATCCAGTTATATTTTCAGCCTAATTGTCCTCCCTTCTCTTTAAAATATTATGCTGCTTTTTGATAGAAACTAAGACTTTTTAAGATAATGCTTCATGCCTCAAGCATGATTGTCTGCATTAGTATACTGACACCAGCTTTCTTTGGATTGGTGTTTGCATATTTCTTTTCACTTTCTATCACTCTGCGTCTTTATGTTTAAGTTGTTTATAAGTGCCATATAATTATTATTTTAGTCTTCTACTTGAAGTATTCAGTTTATTTTTATTTAATGCTATTGTTGAATTCTTTGATATTTGTAATACTACTATTTATTTTTTAATGTCCCATCTGATCTTTGTTACCTTTTCTTTCCTTTTCTGTCTTCTTTTGGATGAATCAATTATCTTTTATTATGTCATATTTTGTTCCCTATTATCTTGTTATTTAAAATATTGCATGTTACATATGAGGTGTGATCAAGAAATATGGTGAGTGTTTAAATTTAAAAATATATTACAGTAAAAGATACATTGCCATTAATCGACCTCAAAATACTTCCCCTCACTTTGAACACACTTACCCCATCACTCTTGCCACTTTCTGAAGCAGTTCTGGAACTCCTCTTTCATGAATGTCTTCAGTTGCGCTGTCATGGCTGCCTAGACATCCTGAATCGATTTGAAATGTCTACACTTCATGGTCATTTTGACTTTGGGGAAGGGTCAAAAGTCACAGAGTGCAAGATCCAGTGAATAAGGAAGATGAGGACAGACTAATGTTTCTTTTTGAGAGAAATTGCTAACTCATAAGCGATGTGTGACACAGAGCCTTTCCATTATGCTCAAACAATATGGTGAATGATGCTGCCAAGTGCCAGTCAACCGAAAGGCAGGGATCTTCAATAAGGGAAGCTGCTCATTCAACCTTAGTAACAGTGTTTGACAGGTTTCAACTTGATCAGTGCAGTCAGTCAGGTTTGAGCTATGGTTGAGAGACAGTGTGTTTTAAAATGTGCCATAAATCATCTTCCATCATGACAATGCTCCATGTCACATATTGTTTTTGGTACAGCAATTTCTGTCATATAAAAACATTATGGTGTGTCCTCATCCACCTTATTCACCAGACCTGGCACCATGTGATTTCTGGCTCTTCCCCAAAGTCAAAATGATTAAGGACATTGAGGCAGCCATGGCAGCACAACTGATGACACTAACAAAAGAGCTTCCAGAACTACTTCATAAAGTGCCAAGAACGATGGGATAAGAGTGTTTGAAGTGAGGGGGTGTATTTTGAGGGGGATTAATGGCAATGCATCTTTTACTGTAATAATTTTTTTTATTTAAACATTCACAGTATTGTTTGATCATACCTCGTATGCATATGCATTATATATTACATATACACACGTATATATTTATATGTATATATATAAAAGGAAACAAAGTTTTTTCCCTTCTCTTCTTTAAAGTATCATGCTTCTCTTTGATAGGACCTAAAACTTCTCTCATGCTAGTGAAAATGTTCTTCTAGATCATAAAAGGAGCTTACAAGAACATCCTGGTACTTTTTTCTATGTTCAGAAAAAATGAGTTAAATGTTCTAGAGCATTAGATTATACAGGAAGTTCTAGATCATTAGATTATACAGGAAGTGGTAAATGTACTAATGTACTAAATGTACTAATAAAAGACTCTTCTTTTATTGGCTATACTAAAGATCATGTCATACCACACTGAATTATTAAAGATAGCCAGTTATAATGACAAAAGGGTCCATGCAACAGAAAGTATAATTCTAAATATGTATGTATTTTATAACTAAAAAAAAAACTAAAGATGCTATATTAGATTACACTAAATTTAGTAACTTCAATTCATCATTAAACTGCTCTTTTTTTATTTCTGATAACTCTCTTCCCATCCTCATAGTCACACAGCTTTTGACAGAATTGACATTCTTTTAAAGTACAAACATAAATCTAAGTGATATGTCTCCTTTAGATATGTCTATACCATTTTTTAATTATTTGTATCAAAAACAGTGTAGAAAGAAATGGGATTGTATTAACTCTGAAACAGACTTAACACTTAAATTGAATCATACCTCTAGACTCAGCAAACAGTATTTCTATTGTATAACCATAGAAATGAGGCAAAGGGTGAATAAATTACCTGTAATGATCTAGTATCTGAATCAAAATTAAAATCCCTAAATTTTGGATTCACTACCTACCTGAGTCCAAATGTTGTGAATTAGGAACAAATGTAGAAAAGTAAGCTTGACTTACTCCAAGGGAAATCTATTTTCCCTAGAACAATTTCTTGAGTCAGTGTCAAAGATTGTCTTCATAACGGCAACCACCCAATTCCAGAAGATAGATGATTTTTAGTGATTTTTATTTGTTGTTGTTGTTGTTGCTTTGCAAATAAAATAAAACCAACTCCTCAAATTAACTGAAGCAAAAAGAAACTTTATGTAATTGCATCTAAAAAGACTTTCATATTTCTTATCTCTGATATTCTCTGCTTTTGATTTCTTTCTCCAAAACTAATTCGTTCCATGAGTCTGGAAACAGGTGTTAGCATGTCCCACATTTCACATGACTTTTATCATCAGCAGAAGCTGAATGTTTTTACCAGATCCAGTTTTTAAAATCCTAGGAAATGCTTTGAAAGGTATATAGATTCAGTTACTTTCCATCCTCTGGGACAAGGAGCTGTAACTGAGTACTGAGTACTTAGCACCAGTACTGAGGCTGGATACACACACTAGACAATTGAAATGGGTAAAGAGTACTTTTCCATAAGAGGAAAGTTGCTGTTCTTAGAGAAAAAAAAGGGTGCTCTTATGGATTGAATTATGTCCCCCATTCCCCCCAAAAGATGTTAAAATTTTAACAACCCCCATACCTCAGAATGCTACCTTATTTGTAAATAAGTTTGTTACAGATGTAACTATTTGAGGTCACACAGGAATAGTGTGATCCTGAATCCAGTATGACAAGTATCTTTATAAAAAGACGACCATGTAGATACAGAGAGACACACAAAGAAAATGTCATGTGATGACAAGGGCAGAGATTGGAGTTATGCAGCTACAAGCCAAGGAACACCAAAGATAGCCAGCAAACCATTAGAAGCTAAGAAGAAGCAAGGAAAGATCTCTCCTATAGGTTTGAAGGGAAAATGGGCCTATCAATACCTTGATTTCAGACTTCTAGCCTCCAGAACAAAGACAATAAATTTATGTTGTTCTAAATCACCCAGTTAGTGGTACTTTGTTATAACCATTTTAGGAAACTAATACAGATGCTGAATAAAGAAATTTACATATTCCTGTTTCACTGATACCTTGGGGACAAGGTTAAGTGAGAGGGGCACAGAAAAACAAGTGAATCCAGCTCATCATGTCCAAACAATGCATCATTTGGGAGCAATATTTTAAATGTGTTCAGAAGCCTACACAATGGCCAGAAACTACTTGGAGGATTTGAGGATATTCAAAGAAAACAAGAGGAATGATCAGGAAATATCAATACGATCGATTTAATTAAAACTTAATGCTAGGGCTTTACTATAGGGTCCTTAATCTTTTTCTGTTTCAAATATTGACTCCAATTTTATTTTTCACTTCTAGGACACACCTTTATTATAAGTGAAATAGAAAATGACTTAAATATTTATATAACATGTTTATGTGCATGATTAACTTCTAACGTTAAAGCTTAACAGACAACTGTATAAAATGTTAGAAAAATCTATTCACCCCTTGCAGACCCTATCTCCCTTAACAACTTTCTCTAGTTTCAGAAAGTATCATTACTGCTTCTGTGTTATACTTAAAGAGCGATAAAAACATTTTTTAAAAGGCAGATGTTGTCTGATTGGTTGCATATTTGGCCAACTTGGTCATTAAAGCCTCCTCTATTGCGCAAAATAACCACATTAGTTGTTCGTTTGAGGTATGGCATTAGAAACACAACTTTTTTAATGGTTGTGTTTTCTGAAAGAGTAGCATGTCATCCAAGTTAGGCATTAACATTTCCAGTTTGAATTGGAAGAAGTAGCTGGTTTATTTGCATGTTTATTTAATTTGCATTCTTCATTCTCCAGAAGAGATTTTAAATGGTTGAAGAATGTCCTGTCCATCACCACTATAAACTAGTTGTGTGAATTTTGGCTAAATCTAGGTTTCCTCATCTACAAATTGGGGAAAACAAGTCCTTAATCAAAGGTCTGTTTAAGATTAAAAGGAAATTTTTATGTGGAAGTTATTGTAAACAGTAAGTAGTACCTGAATGCTCATTGGCATTATCTTTTTCCCCAGCTAATATCAGAGTTCTAAATAAATGAGACCTGACACTACTTTTGGAAAGAGCCTGCGGTGGGGTACTGGATACTACTCAGTTTGATGAAGGCCATAGGGAGAGCCCTGGTAACCTAGGAAATACATAAAAGGGTGAGGAGAGACACACAGGTGACCAAGGAAGAAGTTACAAAAAAAAAGTGTACAGCCACTTTCACAGAGAGTTTGGTATTTCTTACAAAGCTAAACATAGTCTTACCATACATTTCAGTAGTCGTGTTCCTAAGTAAACAAATGAGTATCTATATGAGATGACATATTTAACCAAACATGTTGTGGCAATCATTTCACAATATATGTAAGTCAAATGATTATGCTGTATACCTTAAATTTATACAATGCTACACATCAATTATATCTCGATAAAACCGAAAGAAAAAACTTATGCTTACACTAAAAGCTGTAAATGGATATTTACAGAAGCTTTAGTCATAATTGCCAAAATTTGAAAGCAACCAAGATATCCTTCAGTAGGTGAATGGATAAATCTGTGGTACAATGGAACATTATTCAGAGATGGAAAAAAATGAGCTATCAAGCTATAAAAAATATTGAGGAAACTTAAATGCATACTGCTAAATGAAATAAGCCAATTTGAAAAGGCTACAGGCTATATGATCTCAACTATATAACATTCTAGAAAAAGCAAAACTATAATGATGGTAAAAAGACCAACATTTACCAAGGGATGAGGTGGGGGGTTGGGGGTGGGGGCAGGATGCATACGTAGACCATAGGGAATTTTTAGAGTAGTAAAACTATTCTTTATGATACTGTAATGGTGGGTACGTGATATTATCAAAACCCATAAAACTATAAAGCATAAAGAGTGAACCCTAATGAAACTATAGACTTTTGTTAATGTTAATGTATCAATATCAATTATAATAAATATACCCCTACTAATGCAAGATGTTAGTAATAGGGCAAACTGTGGGTGAGGTAGAGGAATTCTCTGTACTTTCTGCTCAATTTTTCTGTAAACCTAATACGTCTCAAAAAATTATAAAAAATCTAGTAATTTAAAACAAAACACAGCATATGATGTATTTTACAAACTAGATTCATGCTATGCCCTAGATGCTGTTTCACGTTGCCATTGAGACTTTTCATAGACTCACAGGATAATATATGCAGAAGTACTTTAGTTTATTAAATTTATTTTCTAATCTTGATCCAAATGGGATTTAAATTAGCTATGTAATAGGCTGGGGTACCAGCCCCAGAGTACTTAAGTAACAGTGTAGGCTCTCACAGTCAGGATGGCCTGGTTACCCTGCCGGTGTACTCATCCATACGGTCTCTGGTCTCCTGGGCAATGACACCGAGACAAAGCATGCCTTTGTTTGTTCTGTTTTGCAGACTGTCTGTCTGAAAGCCTGCAGGTATTTAACACACAAATTCTCTAACCTCGGATATGTGTTAAGGGTTTCATTCCCCTAATGTAAGGCTAAGAAACGTCTTCCCAAGAAGAAATCACTCATTACTTCAGTCATGCAGGTCATCTGTGAGCAGCTTTAGATACTTAGGATCAGACAACAGTCTTTGCTCTTTGCTGCTTCAGAATAATGACTCTTTCATATGTTTCACCTTCAACTCTATTTACTTTAGTTCATTTTATTTCTCTTTATTAATAACTTATCATTGAATCTTTTAATCTTTATAAAATTGCCAATCAAAGGAATGTGGTCTAATAAATGCAACATACCAAAGAGAACTGCTGTTCTCCTGGACTCAAGGATAGTGTTCTGGGGGAAGCCGAAATCTCTGGTCATAGTTTCCACCCTCATCCTTTCCTTAAGAAAGTAGTGAGTCATCCCTCAAAGAAACTGTGCAAAATCTCAAACACCAAAGATTGCCAGTAAACCACCAGAACTAGGAAGAAGCAAGGAAGTATTCTCCCCTACAGGTTTGAGGGAGCATGAGCCTGCCAACAGAGTTGCAATGCTAGCTCTGAATCATTGAGTCTCTTGAAAGACAAAGCAAGAAATGTGTGGTCTCTGAGCTACACATATTTCTATCACTGGCAAAATCTAGCTTTTCTTTTTTGTAAATTAAATTTATTGAGGTGACAATTGTTAGTAAAGTTACATAGATTTCAGGTGTACAGTTCTGTAATACATCATCTATATATCACATTTTGTGTTCACCACCCAGAGTCAGTTCTCTTTCCATCACCATATATTGGATCCCCTTTATCCTCATCTACCACCTCCCTACCCGTTACGCTCTGGTAACCACTAAACTATTTTCTGTGTCTATGAGTTTTTGTTTCTTCATTTGTTTGTCTTGTTCTTTTGTTGTTTTCACTTTTATATACCACATATCAGTGAAATCATATGGTTCTTGACTTTTTCTGTCTGACTTATTTCGCTTATCATAATAATCTCAAGATCCATCCATGTTGTTGCAAATAGTACTATTTCATCTTTTCTTATGGCAGAATAGTATTCCATTGTGTATATATATACCACAGCTTCTTTATCCACTCATCTATCAAAGGAGACTTTGGTTGTTTCCATAGAAGAAAACATAGGCACTAAACTCATGGATCTTAGATTCACAGAGCATTTTATGAATTTGACCCCAAAGGGAAATAAAAGCTAAAATAAATGAATGGAACTATATCAAACTAAAAGCTGCACAGCAAAAGATACCATCAACAAAATAAAGAGGCAACGAATCGAACGGGAGATTTTTGCAAACAACACCTCTGGTAAGGGGCTAATATCCAAACTATATAAGGAACTCATACAAGTCAACAACAACAAAACAAACAATCCAATTAAAAAATGGGCAGAGGACCTGAACAGACATTTCTTCAAAGAAGACATACAAATGGCAAATAGATATATGAAAAAATGTTCAACATCACTAATCATCAGAGAAATGCAAATAAGAACCACAATGAGATATCATCTCACACCAGTTAGAATGGCTATCATCAACAAGAAAATAATAACAAGTATTGGAGACGCTGTGAAGAAAAAGGAACCCTGATGCACTGCTGGTGGGAATGCAGATTGGTGCAGCCGTTATGGAAGGCAGGGTGGAGGTTCCTCAAAAAATTAAGAATAGAATTACCATACGACCCAGCAATCCCTCTCCTTGGTATCTACCCATAAAAATCATTGCAGCTTTATTTACAGTAGCATTTCTTTCTTTCTTTTTTTAAATTTTTACTGGGGAATATTGGGGAACTATGTGTTTTTCCATGACCCATCAGCTCCATGTCAAGTCATTGTTTTCCATCTAGTTGTGGAGGGCGTATCTTACTGGCCTATGTGGGAATCGAACCGGTAACCTTGGTGATATGAGCTCTGTGCTCTAACCACTGGACACACTGGCCACCCCACGGTATCTTTTCTTTTGAAAAAGTACTTATGTGATAAATCATACCTAGGAAAGACCCAGAGTTTAATCCTCTCACAGGTTTAATTATCTAAATCAGAATTTCCCCAACTATATTATATATACAACACTATTGGCATGAGAAGATCTGATGTGATACATGAATAATGATAGTACATGACAGCATTTATTTTATTGTGCATTGTGAAAACATAACTAGCATACAAAATTTAAAGTTTTATGGATATTATTGCTTGGAGACAGTAAAAAAAAGGATATTTTTAAAGAAAAATAGTAGAGGTGGCAAATGACTAAGACAAAAAATCATGGAGTGGCAAAACTAAACGATAAAGTTTGGGAAATACAGCTTTAAACAAACAAAAATGGCACATTAAATTTTCCTAATAAAATCTTGTAATAACTGTCTCTTTGGCTTTCTTAAAAAATAAATCTAACCAAGGGAAATGAAAGTCAAGAAGAAGCTAAATAGCATTGGAATTATGTCTAGTAAGCACTTAAGACTGGTTGATTAAGTCAGTTTTCTTGATGAAATTTTCCTTCAAAGTCAGGTCATGGCTAGGAGTTTAGAGTTCTTTGTGAGACCTGCCTTCTTATCACTTAGCCTTCCAAAAGAGAATACAAATCCATGTGGATGTCTCATAACTTTTCCTATTTAACATTGCCAAGAAAACTTAAGTGTTGACTCCCAAATCTACTTTTTGTATTTTTTGCCCCAGTTAATGGTATCTCTAGTGAACCATGTAGAATCAGTCAGTCAGTCAGTCAGTCTGACTGTCTGACTTTTCATTCAAACAGTCACCATGGCTTATTAGTTTTATTATACCTCTTTAATATCTTCCAAGTAAATTCACTTCTACTCACTGGTATTATAGTTTCCTAGGCTATTATTATATTGCCCCTCTTTCAAGATCCAATTTCCACATCACCTTCTCTGGTGAACCTTCTCTTACACTCAGGCGCAGATTGAGTGCCTTTAAATGTTTCCCTAAATTTTACATTACACCCAGTTACAGTGTTTTGTGAATTTGTCCTGTTGCCTATTAGGCAAAATATCTGCTACTTTATCACCCCATTAGCATTAATCATTGTTTTATCCCTACCTGCCAGTACACATAAATGCTTAATAAGTATTTTTGAAAGAATAAATAAAATAAAATAGATTATTTCAAAACTTCTTAACTGGTTTGCCTCCAAACTTGATACTCATTCCATCCATTCTCTGCATTTCAGCCAGAGTGCTTCTTAGAAAACGCGACCTAACAAAGTCATGGTTCTATTTTTGACCTTTTGATTAAAGGTTACATAAAATACACTTCAGCTAGCTGACAAAAAACTTAAAAGGGACTTAACTAACGAAGAATTGTAGCCGGTAGTGCCAGTGCTCTGCCCCTATCTCCTTAGATCAGTATCCGTTGCTCACCGCATGGGTCCTTGTATGCCCGCATTCTCAACTGCAATAGAATCTATGTTCAAGAGCTTCTCTCATCTATATGTATAGAAAACTAAAATTCTCTCAGAATTTGGGTCTTCTCAGGAGCAGTTCTACACCCTGGCTCCCTGCACTCCTGTTTGCAAAAACTCCAAAAGTGTGACCAACACTGACTCTAGAATTTCTCCAGAAGTGTTGAGCCAGAGTTACCCTCCTTTGGATCTGGCTTCATATTATATCCTCCTTCGCTTCCTAACCCCATTTACTCCACTTCCTTATTTTCCTTGGAACACTTCTTAAATAATTCGTTTCTAGTGAATCTCTGTCTGAAGGTGTACATCTGAGAGACCCAATCAAAGACAAGAATGCATGATGTCTATAGGACCCAAGGCTAGGAAAACATTCAGGTCTTGATAGGAGCTAAGATTAGAAAGAAGACACAAACAATTTCAGGAAAGTAGTTTCACTTTGTCTTAGACCTCTGCTTTTCTCTTGGTAATTGCTCCATCTATACTTCTCTGCTTCCAAATCTGCTGGACAGAATGCCTAATTCCATAGCTCCCAAGTTAGCATTCCCATATCTATATTTTGGTGGTCCTCAAATCAAATAAAAAAGAAACAGCATCAGATTGGGCTAATCTGATTAGAACATCTATCAACAGCTTAGCCAAACATCTATGGCCAGAGAGACAGGGTTCTGCAGTACAAGCACACTGGATGGATTAGGCAGAGACTCTACAGCAAGAGAGAATAATTGTTAGCCAGCCAAGCTATATATAAGTGCGAAGTAACACAACGATTCCCCATTTAAAACCTTTACACTATCCCTGATAATTTTTAGAATAATGTCCAAAAACCTTATACCAGGACATAAAGGGCTTTTATTATATAGCCTCCGCTCTTGCCTCTACCAACTTGAGAACGCATGTGAAATGTTTATAACCTATGTTCTAGCTCTTATCTCTGATGCTCCATCCTAATAAATCATCTTTCATCTTCCCTACACACATCCTTCATCTCACCAACTCCCATTAGTCCTTCCAAATTAACTCAACCTCACACTCTCTGGAAAACTTTTGCTAATACCCTGAGTTTATGTTAGGGACGCCTCATCTATGAATCTCTATATTATACTGCACTGTATTTGTCTGCTCAGTTGCCTCCTAGTGAAAATAGAAATTTCTAAAAGGCAAGCAAGCACTATTTTTAATTATTTGTTATTCTGTCAATACCCAGTAAAGTGCTTGATATCACACAGATAAACAGTACCTTTTTTTTCAATGAAATAAGAAGCTTGAACCACTGGGTAGACTAGAAGCTGCTTCTATTGAAATGTTGTTTATCTCAACCTAAGGAAGAACAGTGAATAGTCATTACTGGGATTGATGTTTTTCAAAACAAACTGACCAAACAATAGTTCTCAAACCTTAATTTAAACTCTTCTTGGGAATATAAACATGGAACGTTATTTTATAAGGTTTGGGCGACATATTTAGAAATTATCGTTTTTCTCCTTACTTCTTTCTCATGTGCTCATCCTGTTATGAATGTTTTCCTGACCCATAAACTACTTGGACAAGACTTTTTGACCAATAGCAAGACCCAGATGGTCCCTCAGGGAGTATTTTGTCGGCAAGATCTGCCTATGCTGACTTACCTGTCACTACAAGTTGATCCTGATTCTCACATAGATTGGCTTCATTCTTGGAAACTGGCCTCTGTTTAATTATCCCTTCTCCTGTTTACATGGACTGAACTGGAAAATTCATAAAATACCTCCCTTTACAAAGTACTTGTAGATCTGTTCTCGTGTAAGATACTACTGATGGAGCAGAGCACAACTGTAGAGTCCCTAAATCCAAGCCATAAAATAGGCATAGATTCAGTTTCTTTTTCTCTGACCCTATAGGAAATTATTCAGGACCAAAAGCGTCATTTTTAAATGTGAAAGATAGGGAATAAATAAAAACCCCAAACACTGACATCCTAAGTTTCCTTTAGAGATCCTGTTACTTAAGACCTGGCTTTTAAAAAAGGAACACTCCATATGTATAAATCATAAGTTATCCACACTTCATTCATTCGACAATGTTTTTTTGAAGTGTAAAGGTGTACAAGAAATAGTCACAGAAAATGGGGATTAAACTTCTGCCTTCTTGAGTTTATATTCTAGTGGGAGAGACTGAATATAAAACAGACAAAAAGTATATAATTATAACTCATACTAGATACTTTGAACAAAAAAATACAGTGCCATGAAAATCCATAACACGAAGGTCTGACTATCTTAGAGATTACAGAAAGTTTACCTGAAGAGTAATGATGATGCTGGTGAACGTAGTAATAATATTTACTTAGGTCACATGTACCAACACTGTGATGTGAATTTTACATATACTATCTTCCTTTTATCTTTTTTATTAAATTTTATTGAGGTGACAATGGATAGTAAAGTTATATAGGTTTCAGGTGTACAATTCTGTAATACATCATCTATATATCACATGGTGTGTTCACCACCCAGAGTCAGGTCTCCTTCCATCACCATATATTTGATCCCATTTACTATGTTCCTTAATCCCAACAACCACCCTATGAGATAAGTGGTTTATTATTCCTAGTTTATTAACGAGGAAACTGAAGCTTAAAAATGTTAAAGGATTTGTCCAAAATGACAAAGCTCAGGTGGGAATTATTAGCTGAGATCTGAGAATAAGTGGTGTACTGGACAGACAGTACGGAGTATAGGGGAATTCATTCCAATACAGGGAAGAGTGGGTGCCAAGGCCTGAGGCTAGGGTGAATATGACAGGGAAGAACTGAGAACAGATCAGTGTGGCTCCTGTTTGGAGTCTCAGTAGCAAAGGAGGGGGCACAGAGGTGGCCAGCCTACAGGGGATTTTAGACAATGTTAAAGATTTGCTTCTTTCTCTTCAAAACAGTGGAAGCCAATGAAAGATTAAAGCAGATGAATGACATGATCAGATTTGTATTTTTAAAAGATTTCTCTGACACCGTTGTGGAGAAGAACTGGAGAAAGCAATTCATTTTTTAAATTTTTGTTTAACATTATAGGGCTTAGCTGCTGAAAAAGAACATTACATACTCCTCCCTACCTTAATCCACTTTTCTGATAAGACCTACTTGGCATGTGTCTGAGGAGTGACATAACAGAAACCCACCCCTTCTATGTCTTGTAAAAATATACTCAAGATACCGTCTACCAGATCTTACAATCCCCCTTGTAGAGTAGCCATGTAAGAAATTTCTAGGTATGCACCTATACCCACGATCTGATACGGTGTAACACATAATCTGGAATTTTTCTGCAGTATTGATTTTGTCACAATTAGTATGAGATAAATTGGTCCTAGCAGCAGTGATTATGTCATTTAATTTTCTTGTATCGATAGTTATGCCTAACAGAATGCTAAAGCACACATAATCCATGATATATACATTTGTAAACTGAAAAACAAATAATCAGATAATATGAAAGCAAATCTAGAACTATGAAATAAATCAACGTAGCTATTTGAACAGAGATGAAAACAAATAGTCGTGCTAGAAAAGAAAGATTGCTTCAAATTCTTCATGTTACTAATCCCAGTCTCTGGAGACTGAAAACTCATCTTTTGGCAGCACAAATAAGTTGAAAAAAAAAAATGTAACCAACAGACCCACATATCTCATTAATTAATTACAGTTGCATAAGCTTTTACTGGCCCAGCCATCTCCTGTTTGATTTTCCAGCAGGCCCTTGCAGTATAGAAAAGTGATGCTTTCCTTACAAATTGGTTTCTCTGAGGTAATTATTATTGTTCTCATTTTACAAATAAGAATTAGGCCGAGAGCTATCAACTGTTCTCAAAGCCCCATGGCTAGTTGAATAATAGAGCAGGGCCTTAATCCCAGGTTTATCTGGCTTGAAAACCCATGTTCTTCCCACTGTTCTTTCCTGTCTTCCTAAAATGAGATTTAAAATAAAGGGTGGGGGTTCAGGGAAAACTGACCCATGCTATTGCTATAATTCATTGACTACAAAGACTTCAAAGAAATAAGGGCTACATGAAGCCAAAAGGAGGAAAACAATTCCTTGGTGGCTGTAGGTTTTTGAAGCATTTAAAGTATTCACTGGAAAGTATTTGTAGTACTTTCTAGCTCTCCAACATCCTTGAGAAGAACACAGGAGGAGAAATTTTATCAACCTAGCCTAAACCTTCTTCCTGGGACCCAATTTAGGCAGAGAAGTGCCTCAACACGAAGGCCTGTAACACACGAAGTCTGATCAGGCCTGTAACACACGAAGTCTAAGCAAGGGAAGGTCCAAAGCATCAAGTTCAAGAGAGCAGATGGAGGACAGTTATCAGATTAAAGCCAAAGGGCTTCCAGATCCCAGTTTTCTTATTTATAAAGTGGGAATCATAAGAAATTTCATAATTAACAGAAAGGATACATGTAAAACACAATAATGCCATGATCAATAATTCTTAACTATTATGTGGACCACAGAACAAGCAAGATTGAAGAAAGAGATCCAAAAGTTGAGGCTATAAAGTTTCTTAGAAGTGGGATTTGCATGAAGACAAGAGCCTGAAGTAACACAAGGCAGTTCCAGATGATAAAGGGGGAAAAAATAACAAAAAGAAAAGTATTATTTCACAAAGTCAGCACAAAGATGAGAACAGTCTCCCTCCTTTCCATTTTGACAACAACTCACCCCATGCATATCAGAGTGTCAGAACACAGCATACTCTCTTGAAAAGTTGCCTATCCATAGTCAGTGGTATTAACAGAGAGAGAAATTATGGCAAAACTTTATTAATAATAGCTGACACTGAATGATCATTTCCAATAGAAATTTTAAGAGCCAGTTCATGATTCACCATGTTTTCCATTTTTCTCTCTGTGCTAACCATGTGATAATGGAGCCTCCAGGATCTGGGTCCTTGAGTAATCATGAGCAGAGCTCCCCTGCAGACATGCAGCATGCTCTAGAAATAAATCTGCTGTTATAAGCCACTGAGATTTGAGATTGCTCGTTATCACAGTGTATTCTAGCCCAGCGATTCTCGAAGTACGGACCTAAAACAGCAGCATCAGCATCATTTGGAAATTTATTAGAAACGTAAATTCTTGGATCTTATCCCAGACCTACTGAACCAGAAACTCTGGGGATGGGGGCCGGAGTGATTCTCAGAATGCTGAAGTTTGAGAATACTGACCTAATCTGTCTTCGCTGTTAGGAATTTCCTAGTAGGAACAGAAAGGTCAATTATTGTTCCAGGTTTACATATGAGGAAGCTATAGCTCAAAAAGGTAACTTGACCAAAAATCATACAATGAGTAAGTGGCAGAACTAGTGTAGCAAGTGAATTCAAGTGTAGCAATCTGAATTCAAATGTTAGGCTCTTAACCATTTTGCTATCTCCACTACTTATGGTATATTCATCTGACTTAATTAGAAATTCTAACCTGAAAAGATTAAAATATTTCATCATAGAAAAGTTTTAACAACTTTGCATTTTATTACAACTCTCAAGCATTTACATTCAATTTGTCTAAAAAATAATGACATCTACAAAATAATGGCACCTATAAAATGATGACAACAAGAGGCACTTTGAAACCTGCTTTAAGAAATAAATAATCATGGTTCAAAAAATCAGCGAATTGAGGTTTGTTGGCAAATGAATTCCCAAAGGGATTACAAAGATTTTACTAAGGTTAGCTATCGCTGTGGCAGTTCTGCAGCCTCATGTTTTTGACATGACCTGAAAGCTGTCCTTCCTTGGGACTATTATACCAGAATCAACTATGGAAAGGTGAAACCTATAGCCATGGGGTACATTAGAATCATTCGACAGCAAAGAGGCCAGTATGGCTAGAGAGGTATGAGTGAGGGCAGAGAGATAGAAGAGATGATGTTACATCAGAGACTTAACAGAAGTCAGGTTGTATAAGCATAGGATCTAACAGTCTATTGCAAAATTTTAAATTTTTACTCCGGTAGAGTGTTAATAGGTGCCCCCTGAAAAAAGGGAAAAAAAAAATTCTGTCTTAGAAAACCATGGATTAAGTGAAGTTACATCAGTTTCTTTACTCTAAAACGTTCCATATGAGAACTATATTTGTCCAAGAAATTGCAAAAAGTATGAGGACGTGCTACTGAATGGACCGTGACACTGTTCACAGTAGTTGAGAATATAGAAGGCAGATTAGCTTTGACTAGATGAGAAATAACAAATTGAGTTGATATACACAATTTGAAGTGCCTATGAGGAATATACAGTTGGAGCTACCCAAAAGAGAGTTGAGAAATAAGAGCTTAGCTATCAGGCAAGACATCACAGATCAATATATAAATTTGAGGATCAAATCTAAATAATATTTATGAAGTCTATGATTATGCTACCCAAGTAACGAAAGAGTCAAGCATCATCCATTCCATCTACAGAAGGAGGATTAGCAGTGAATTTCCTATCTGATATTTTTGCATTATGCAGATTCCTTGGGGAATTTCTTAGTTCTTTTGTTCACTTTGTCTTAATATACAGCTTAATCCCATCATTCACATGTTAATCTATTTTCTTTTATATTATGAGGTATCTTCACATTAAGGCTTATTGAAGTTCACCGATAAATGCAAAAAAAAAAAAGAAAGAAAAAATAGAAAAAGGAATGGAGGAGGGAAGGGGAGGAGAGAGGAGGAAGAGAGGGAGGGAGAAAGGAAGAAAGGGAGCAAAGAAGGGATCGAGGAAGGAAGGAAGACAAAATCCAGAGAGAAAGAGACAGACAGAGGGAGAGAGGAAATTGGGAGGGAAGAAGGGGAAATAAAATGTATCTATTCATTCAATTTTCTTCTTTGAAGATTGCTATGCTTCTGTTTTACGTCATCACCCCCTTTTTCCAAACCAAACGATTTGACAAAAGCAATATATTCAAGAGATGACTCACCTTTCCAAAATATTGAGAGATAATTTCACTCACATCTCAAAAGTTACCTTCATTTATCCCTTGCTTTTCTTTTCTTTTTTTTTTTTTCTGGAAATAAAAAACCTGGATATTTTGGTAATTGAGTAACTTGGATCTTTGTTTAGTTTAATGGCAAATTTGAGCTAATGTACAAAATTAGCAAAATGAATCATGGCAAACATTCTCTGGCCAGGCTTATTAAATTTCTACTGTACAGTCACCCAACGTCTCTTTCATGGGAAATGTATCTACTTTCCAAAGATCATATGACGTACTCTTAACAGTACTGTAGTTCCATGAGAAATGATTTCTCCATTGAATTTAATTGTCAGATTTAACCATATTTAATTCTAGGGCACTGATTGTAAATGTGAATACTTGAACTTGATTCAGAACTATCAAGCATGCTTAGAACTTCAGTCAGTTAATCCTGCTGGAATCTTCGTCTCCAAAGACCAAAGTCACGGAAATATGTTTTGGCTTTTACATGCAGATATTTTTCCATTGGCATAGCCCTTTGTTTTAAAATCATTTCCTTGAGAGCTGTTCAAAAGTCTTAAAAGTTTTTAAATCTGTATCTCCTTAAGTAATTTTTAATTCAATTACTGATAAATCCATGAGATAGTTACTTTAAGTGAATAAAACAGAATACCAGATTACATCTTGTTATTCAACACAGAATGGTACCTTCATATTTAAATATTTCATCAAGTCTATTCTGAATGATGACCAACGTTTATTTAGTGATATCACCATTAATACCATATTGCCACATACCACTTGGAGCCTAACAAAACCTAAAAGAGAAACATTTGCCAGCGGATACCAAGCAGGTTTCCTTTCGTTTTAGGAAGCATTAATTTTATTTTCCTAGTTCCAGAAAAATTTGTGTTGCACTATAAAACCTAAGTGAATTAGTCTGGTTAGCATTTTTAATAAAAGGGAAATGATAGCAATAGTTAATATTTATTGAGTGCTTACCTATGAGCCCCCACATTCTCTCACAACAATCCATGAGGCAAATACTTAATTGAATTTCGTTTTTAATCCCAACTGAAAGTGAGAAAATTAAAGCACGTGAAGGTGAGTTAAGTTGTCGATGGTCACAAATGGTACAACTAAGATTTAGACCAAGGCAGTCAGAATCCAGCATGTGTAATCCTTATACCTCACTACCTCTCAAATAGAAGGAAACCAAAAACAAAAAGGAAGAGACTGATCCACATGGAATGAGCTAAGCAAAATGTGTTTATAGTAATAGGCAAAAGAACAGGGAAATAAAGTCAGAATATGTAACAGATGGGATGCTAGAGAATTTATTTTTGAAGTATAATTGACAAATAAAATTTTAAAATATTTAAAATGTGCAAAGTGATGATTTGATAAACGTATACATTGTGAAAGGATTTCCCCCCATTGAATTAACACACCCATCACCTCACATATCTGCCCTGTGTGTGTGTGTGTGTGTGTGTGTGTATGCTGTATGTGTGTGTGAGAACATTTAAAAGCTACTCTCTTAGTAAATTTCAATTATACAATACAGTGTTATCAACTATAGTCTAATAAGGAGCCTAAAATTAGAGCATGGTACTCTGGTTTTCTCAATTGAAATTTAAATTGATTCAGAATAACCAATGACATTCTTTTTGGTTAAAGTGTCCTTGTTTCTAGTTTCTTTGTGCATCAACCATAATTTTAAGTAACAAAAGTCCAAAGAAAGTCAAATGAACATAAGGGATAGCATTGTATCTGTTATCTAGAAGGTGCTTTATAACAAAAGTGACAAAAATGAGTGTTTTGCCAAGACTCCTGCTACCCATCTCCTGTCATAGATTCATTTTTAATGATCCCTCCTTTCATTTTCAATGTGTCCCTGTTGAATGGTAAATTTTATGGTCACCTAGATACGATCATGCTCTTAATTCCTCAAAAAAGTATAAAATAAATGCTACTAAAGGCAATTTTCATTTTCTAAGATCCTCCTCATTGAAGAGTAATAGTTCCCATGAAATTGTCTGATATTCAGCAGGGTCATAAAGCATCTAATATCTAAAGCACTATTGCTCAATAAGTGACTATAACACTTTTAAGAATTGTATTTTAGCTTTCCAAAAGGCCTATACCAAAATCACTGAGAAATTAAACAAAAATCTCCAATATCCTCTGACTCAAGTTGAAAATAATTCATATTTTCAAAGATAATTGCAGTAAGAGCAAGAAGACAGCTTGGCATATTGAAATTCTTGATGTTAATGAAACGAGGTTGAATCAATAGTCATTTTAGGTTCTTTTATAAAACAAAATATTTCCAGAAACAATCAGCTTTCAACATATACTCATGTGATCATTTTTTTTAATCCACATATTTTTCTTTACAGAGTTTTGATAAACACATGTATGACAGATGACTTAATTTGATATTTTTCTTGTGACATATTTTCGAATTTATTAGATGACCTGTGTTACTTTCTAAATTGTTCTGTTTCTATTTACATTATTTTAAATTCAAGTTGGGACCACAGGGATAGTTCAGAGAATGATCTAAAGATAGTGCATTAGATTTTTACTGCTGTGCAACAAATCACCACAAACTTAAAACATTATCTCACAGGTTCCATGGGTCTGCAGTCCAGGCAAAGCTTAACTGTGTTTTCTGTTCAGAGTCTCACAAAACTACAATCAGGATGTGAGTCAGCCTATATTCCTAACTGGATCTTGAAGGTCCTCTTCCAAACTCATGTAGTTGTTGGCAGAACTCAGTTCCTAGTAGTTGTAGGTCTGAGATTACTGCTTTCTTGCTGTCAATCATAGGCCACTCTTGGCTTCTTGGGGCAGTCCACAGTTCCCTTGACATGTGGCCTTCTCACAGGCCCTCTAACGACATGACAACTTACTTTTCAAAGCCACTGAGGAAAAGTGTCTTAAAAGGACAGAGTCCATCTTTTAAGGACTTTCATCTGATTATATCAGGCCCACTCAGGACAGTCTTTCTTGTGATTAACACCAAATCAACTCTACCTTGATCTGCAAAATCCCTTCACATGTAGTATATATGTACTCTACAAGGGAAGTATGTCCCATCACCTTTGCCATATACTGTTGATTAGAAGCAAGTAAGTCACCAGTTCTGTTTGCAATCAGTGGAGTTTATACAAGGACATGACTCATTGGAGGTGTGTCTACTTCAGGATATATCCACCATAGGTAGGGATAGTATCTTCCATTTTCTTTGAAACTCCCTAGAGTACTTGACAAACAAAAAATGGTGATAAATGTGTGTTTATTTGAAAACTTAATAAAGGAAAGTGGCCATTTGGATGGTTCCAAAAGGCATCCTCAAATCGAAGAGTGTTGGTCTTGATAAGTGTGTGTCATCAAGAGGTGTAGACCTAACAAGCTTACCATATTTCAGGACTACTTTAGAAATTCAAAAAAAGTCTCAATTTTTCCATCAGGAAAAAAAAAATCTTCCAAATTACCTTCCATACAAACTTTTCCCTGTCCTTTACTTATCTGTTTTGAAGAAAAGTACACTGTGTAAGTGGCATAACTTTCAGGAAATGGAGTTAGGGAAGGAGGTAGTGTAGATATTCATAGTGACAACCCAGAAGAGAATACTAACTAAGAGAATACTAATACTAACTAATACTAACTAAGTCTAAATCAGTCATCAGAAGACATGAAATGTCTCATTTATTATAGCTGAACATTTCAGTGAAGTACTCTTCTTAAGACATATTTTTTCTCCAACCGTAGTTCTATCATGAAAATAAATAAAAAATATTTTGGGTTGTCTAGAAAGATACTAGAAAGATTGTTTGTATAGCCGTATTATTTCATAATGTTTTTGTAATTTAGATGATTAGTTCTACTTAATAACATGTAAAAATAATAAATGCATTAAAAATATCCTTAAACATAAAACAGATGTTCAAATGTGCCATGGAGGAATAAATTATGGGTAAGGGAAGAGGGAACAGTGCAATCATATTTTCACCTGCTCATGTGCTTCACATGTGTAGCTCACTGGCAAAGAATATGCTTATCAGCTTTGAGGCAGAAACTGAAAACATGTAAGTCTGTTTCCACTGATATTACAAAAAAAAAAAAAAAAAAAAAAAAAAAAAAAAAAACACCTCATGATTTGCCAACACAGTTCCAACATCATAAACTCAGCTGAGGAAAACTGCTTGCTACTAAGCAAGAAATGGAATCATATCTCATCTCGGCCTTTATTTGTTCCCTCTGTAATAAGAATTTTGTGAAATAAACATCTTCAACTCACTATTCTACACATATAGAATCTCTCACAATATAAAATAAGTAAATCCTCTTTTAAAATATTGGATAATTTTCCTTGTGAATAACAATAGAGTAAAGAATATAGTAATATATGAAAATTATACTGCTCTGTCTTTAAAATTTTCTAAAAATTTCTAAAATAAAATATCTCAAAACATTGCATCAAATGAATCACTGCAGGATTGCAAAAGCTACTCTATTTAATGGGAAAACCTTATCATATCTGAGTCTACATTAAATCTTACCAAATCCCTGGAAAAGGCAATCTATGAAGACTCTAACAAATATCAAGAAAATTTGGGCCAGAACAAAAAGACCCAAATGGTTGGAGAGTTATAAAAAGAAATGAAGACATTATCTTTACAAATTACAAGAAGACATTATGGGTCCTATTCACATAGTTGAGTCCTTGTCACACTAAATTTAAATAGATATTTATTGGGCAATTTATTTCCCATCATACCTAATGGATGAGCTTTGAAAGCAAGGCTCTGTAACCCAACCTAAATTTCTCTCTCATGTAAAATTTGAAGGGAAATTAAAAGCATCAGCTATTATTATTATTTGCAAGTAGTTTCTTTATAATTTTAGTTGTTAGCTACTATAATTTAGTGTGTTAACTGAATTTATTGCTTACTACAGTAAGGAAGAATGCTACCTCTTTAGAGTCTTCATAGTGTTTCAGAGAAGGAAGACAAAGGGGGGATATTTGTTGAGATTTTGACTTCTGGTTTATGGTGCATCATTCCATAAGGGGACTTGGTTACAGTAACTTTGAACATCTGTTTTATCTTTAACAGTTTTTAAGAATGAATTTATTGCTTTTATGTGTTGCTAAATAGAACAAATCATCTAAAAATACAAATACCTCATGAAACAATATGACTACACAAATCTTTCTAGCATATATCTACACAATCTAAAATATTAGTTTATTTTCATAATAGATTTGCTGGTTAAAGAAAAAAATAAGAGGAATACTTTGATTGCCTCAGTAAGAACCTTCATGTACATCTATAATACAGAGGGCATTTCAACTCTTCCAATGACTGGCTTACACTTGGCAAGTAATGTTTTGCTGGCTAGTCACTCTGCATGTTTATTCTACCTTCTTTCCCATCTTCATTCCCAGAAAGCATATGCCAACTGTACAATGCATTTTTCTTCAAAACAGATAGATAAAGAACAAGGTTGATTTTACTGAAGATTTTTCTTCTCTGATGGATAAGTTTGGGATTGAGACCCTTACTGAGTCTCCAAATTACTCCTGAAATTTGGAGAGGGTTTCAGGAAAATTGATGCCATACCATTTCTCAATATCAACACGGCTCTGTTCAATTTTAGAATGGCTTTTGTTGTCATTCAAGTGTCCACTTTCTTTTAAAGATTTCAGATCAACAAATATTAATTAATCATTTTTTGTGTGCCAAGTACTGTTAAGAGATTTGGGGGATGTGGTCACTGCCTTTGAACCACGCTCTGGTTATCTCCTGGGCCTAACTTTGGTTCAAAATAATGTAAATAGAGACAGAGAAACATGGAATACAGGTCATCAGTGATAAATCAGAAAGTAAATCACAAGAAAAATACCAAGTTTAATCATCAGACATGTGTTTGTCAAGCTCTGCAAAGAAAAGAATATGGGGTGAAAAAAATCATCACACACGTTTGAAAGGTGCTTGTTTCTTGAACTAGTATTTATGAAGAACCTAAAAAGATTGCTGTTTCAAATTCATTTTATTGACATCCTAAATCTTGATTCATTAAGCTATCTTCCTGCTCCTATAGCAACAATCTTGGAAAATCATTTTTAAAATAGAGAAATATTTAATGATAAAAAGGTAGGTGGCAGATAATCCCAGATCTCTCACACACACACACATGCACACACACACACACACACACACACACACACACTTTCCATTAAATGACTCAAACAATAGAGTTATGTAATTCAAAATACTCCAACCCCAAAATAACCACTTTTGTTTTTTTCTAGAAAATAAATTATAAACATATAATAACATATGGAGTAATCTATTCTTTTCTTTAAAAAATGATAATTTTTGAACAGGTGATATATTCACGTGGTTCAAAATTTAAGATACCAACAAGTAGAGAGTGACAATTTCTCACCCTGTCCTCTAGCAACACAAATTCCTATCTTTGAGATAATTAGTATAACACTCATGTATACTTTCAGAAATGTTTTATGAATGTAGGAGCAAATATATATACCTATGTCTGGTTTAATTTCATAAATATCTAAACATTACATTTAAAAAATTCTTCTGATAATAAGCTCGGTTTCCTGGAAATGTTCACCTGCTCTAGCAAATCTTCTAGGTGTTTAGTGTTAAACCTTTTAAGTAGCACCTTGTTCCTCCACCTTCCTTTATACACCCAGGAGGAAAAGGATTGTGAAAAGAAAACACAACAAAAATGAAACAAAAATCTTGCATACATTTTTCTTGTTATATATTGGTAATCCACAATTTAAACAACTATTTAAACAACTAATGTACAAAACACAGCACATTACTGGGAAAACTTGACTTGGAAGCGTTTTCATACGCTTAAATATATATAAATATATAACCTGTTCAAAAATTATCATTTTTTTAAAAAAAGAATAGATTACTCCATATATTATTATATGTTTATAATTTATTTCCTAGAAAAAACCAAAAGTGGTTATTTTGGGGTTGGGGTATTTTGAATTACTTAACTCTATTGTTTGAGTCATTTAATGGAAAGTAAAGTACACACACACACACACACACACACACACACACACACACACATAGAGGATGCCAAAAAAAATATATACACATTTTAAGAAAGGAAAACTGTATTAAAATTGTAATACTCAATATATACCAATAACAAAAGATGAATACAAGTCAGCTTTGACTTCTGCAATTACAAGAGGAGCTCAAAGTGGTTACCATCAGTGTAATTTTAATGCAGTTTTTTCCTTTCTTAAAAGGTGCATACATTTTTTTTGGTACCCCCAGTATGTGTGTGTTATATACATAATAAGGATTATAGTGGTATATATATATAATATATATATATATATATATTAGATATAGATATATGGATAGTTATATAGATATATATGTAAAATTAGATTAGTTATGGAATTTTGTGTCTAGGCAAAATTTCTGGGCACCATGATTTCAAAGGCATATTGACAAAGTCATACCTCCAGAAGAGGCTTATCTGAACAAGAATCTCCTGGGAAGCCTAATATTTGAGGTTTGCTTTAGGGGGCTAGAGTGTTTGTTTCTGGAGCAGATGAGCAGGAAGAAGAATACATGAATGAGCTTCCCAGACGTGAAGCGCTCTTGTGCTGAAGAGTTTCTCTGTGGATTCGGAGTTGCTTCAGAAGTACTGTGTGATAGGGAACAATCTACCTCGGTGTCTGTCTTCAGAAACTAAAACTGTTAACCACAATTATGGAAAAACTTCCCTAGAAACAAACAAGAAATACCTAAGTCTTCCTGAGGAGAGAAGGGAGAGAGCAGAAAGAGGGGAGTCTATAAAAGCATGGGTCTTGGGAAAACTGTATTCAGATAATGTGGATGGGAAAGGGTTAAAAAGAAGGCTGTGATCAGAGCAGAGGACCTAACAGGTAACCTGCCACCACCACCACCACCAAGTCTCTTTCTCAAGATTTAAGCTTTCATCTTTTTCACTCTAAATTTCTCTGCTGTCTTTAAGGATATCCCTACTTCTCATTGTCTTGATTATTTTCCTAATTGGAAAATTATTAATAGTGGGATTGTTAAGAGGTGGCAATATGAGATTTGATTGCCATAATTCCCCACTATGATTTGCTTTTGGAAGGTATCCGGGTAGATATTTCATGGTACATAGACTTTCCAATGTTGTAAAATGATTTCGACTTAATTGTAGCATAGCTATGGGTTTATCTATCAATCATTCAAGCAAAAATAAAGGTGTGATAATCATCCTTAATGTTTCAGGAGAATGTTTATTGCACTTTTGAGGTGGGAAAAGCTGCACTTAATAGTCCTCAAGCATGAGAGGAAATGTAGATGGATATGCTAAGATTATGTGAAGGTGGACCTTATCTGAGGGAAAGGCTTGATGAGTAAAGTCTGTCCATCACAGCTGGGTCGACTTGGAAAGCATAGAGAGATAGAAAGAGTGGAAAGTCAACAATCGTAGAATGAGGTAAGGGATCTCCAGGATGGAATTAGGAGGGTCAACAGGAAGCATTTATATCCAAAAGGAAGTTTTGTTAATGACTTTGACATTGATCAGGGGATTTTAATAAGTTTAACTTTATTGGAACAGATGCTATGCATAAGTGGAAAAAATTCATAAATGTGGTGGCTCTGTGGTCTCTGACTGTACTAATATCTTAAATGTTAAATCTGCAATTTATGTTGTGTAGGTAAAATCTTCGACTTTAGAAGATCATTATTTTTGTTATTTACAGGTTTCAACAGTATATAGTTCCAGAGGTCAGAATATAGCTCTTTTTAATTGTTCATTAAAAGAGATTACATGTTCTATGTTGGTTCAACATCTGCAATTCAATTAATATGATACACCACGTTAACAAAATGAAAAATAAAAATTATATGATCATATCAATAGATGCAGAAAAAGCATTTGACAAAATCCAGCAGCCATTTATGATAAAAACTCTTAAAAAAGTGAGACTAGAGGGATCATATCTCAACATAATAAAGGCCATATATGATAAACCCACAAATAACATCATATTCAATGGGGGAAAAGCTAAAACCATTACCCTTAAGATCAGGAATAAGGCAAGGTTGCCCACTTTCTCCACTTCTATTCAACATGCTTCTGGAAGTTCTAGCCACAGCAATCCCATGAGAAAAAGAAATAAAACACATCCAAATTGGTAAGTAGGAAGTAAAATTGTTACTATATGCAGATGACATGATACTATACATAGAGAACCCCAAAGACTCCACCAAAAAACTATTAGAACTGATAAATGAATTTAGTAAAGTAGCAGGATACAAAATTAATATTCAGAAATCAGTAGCATTTGCATATACCAATAATAAAATATCAGAAGGAGAAATTAAGAAAACAGTCCCATTTACAATTGCTTCAAAGACTATAAAATACCTAGGAATAAATTTAACCAAAGAAGTAAAAGACCTGTACTCATAAAATTATAAGACACTGAAGAGAGAAATTAAAGAAGATACAAACAGATTGCAACACCTACCATGCTCTTGGATAGGAAGAATTAATATTGTTAAAATGTCCATATGGCCTAAGGCAATATACAGATTCAATGCAATTTCTATCAAACTACCAAGGACATTTTTCACAGAAATAGAACATATAATCCTAAAATTTATATGGAACCATAAAAGACCCCAGATAACCTCAGCAATCTTGAGAAATAAGAACAAACTGGGTGGTATCACAATACCTGACATTAAATTATAATACAAGGCTATAGTAATCGAAACAGCATGATACTGGCATAAAAACAGACATATAGATCAATGGAACAGAATAGAGAGCCCAGAAATAAATCCATGCCTATATGGTCATTTAATTTACGACAATGGAAGCAAGAATTTATGGTGGGGTAAACACAGTCTATTCAATAAATGGTGCTGGGAAACCTGGACAGACATATGAAAAAAAAAATGAAGCTGGACCACCTCCTTACACCATATACAAGAATAAATTCAAAGTGGATTAAAGACTTAAATGTAAGATCTGAAACCATAAAACTCCTAGAAGAAAATATAGGAAGAAAGTTTACAGACATTACCCGGAGTAATATTTTTATGGATATATTCCCTCGGGCAAGGGAAGTAAGAGAAAAAATAAACATATGGGATTATGTCAAACTAAAAAGTTTTTTCACAGCTAAGGAAACCATCAATTAAACAAAAGGGAGCCTACTGAATGGGAGAAGATATTTGTCAATGATACATCTGATAAGGGGTTAATGTCCCAAATTTACAAAAAACTCAGTCAACTCAACACCCAAAAAACAAACAACCCAATTAAAACATGGGCAGAGGACATGAAGACACATTTTTCTAAAGAGGACATACAGATGGCACACAGACATATGAAAAAATGCTCAACCTCACTAATCCTTAGAGAAATGCAAATGAAAACCACAATGAGATATCACCTCACTCCGGTCAGAATAGCTATCATCAATAAATCAACAAACAACAAGTGCTGGTGAGCATGTGGAGAAAAGGAAACCCTTGTGCACTCTTGGTGGGATTGCAGATTGGTGCAGCCACTATGGAAAACAGTATGGAGGTATCTCAAAAAATTGAAAATGGAACTACCTTATGACCCAGCAATTCCACTCTTGGGTATCTATCCAGAGAATTCCAAAATGCTAATTCAAAAAAATCTATGCACCCATACATTTATTGCAGTGCTATTCACAATAGCCAAGACATGAAAACAACTGAAATGTCCATCGGTAGACAACTGGATTAAGAAACTGTGGTACGTTTATACAATGGAACGTTACGCAGCAATAAAAAAGAACAAAATCTTACCATTTGCAATGATATGGATGGACCTAGAGAACATTATGCTAAGTGAAATAAGTCAGACAGAGAAAGACAAATACCATATGATCTCACTTATATGTGGAATGTAAAGAATAGAATAAATGAATGAACTAACCAGAAACAGTTTCATAAACATAGAGGAAAAACTGAGGGTTCCTAGCTGGGAGGGGGGCTGGGAATAAAGGGGAAGGTGAGGGGATTAGAAAGCTCAGTCAGCAACCACAAGATGGCCATGGGGATACCAAAGTCAATTTGGGGAATATAATAAATAATGTTATAAAGATTTTGTAGGGTATCCAATAGACACTTGTCTCATTAGGGAGACTACTTCAGGGATGGTGTAGATGCCTGATCACCATGCTATACACCTGAAGCTGAATAATAATGAGTGTCAACTATAATTTTATTATATATATATATATATATATATATACTCTATATATATATAGTCTATAGACTATATATATATATATATATAGTCACAAGAAGTGGAGTACAGCATAAGGAATAGAGACGGTAGAAATGTAATGGCTGTAGGTGATGTCAGAGGGGTAGTAGATGGGGGAGGGGGGTTATCACTGTGTGAGGGGTATAAACGATAAATGTCTAACTACTTTAGTGTTTTGTACACATGAAACTAATAAAAAAAGAGATTATATGTTCTTTTTAAATTTCTGGAATCACGTTATTTAAGAGATTCTATTTTAAATTATTCAAAATATGTAACACAGTTGATTTTGTTTGAAAATTATACTAAATCTATTTCAAACTGAAGGCATAGTATAACTTAAAATAAGAAAACAACAAAAGACATTAGCATTGGCTTAGGGTTTTGCCACATGCTTCAGAAAAGCATAGTTCAGTATATGCACCTCTCAGTTGCTTTTCAGCCAGTAATCCAGATGTTTGGCCTACATGACATCAAACATTCAATATGTCTAAATATTTGATGCCTTACTAAAATGATTATGTTCTTCAAGACAGATGTGTTCTAATTATTTATTTAACTTTGATGCCACTTACTATATCTATATAGATAAAATTTATTACACTTGATCTCAGCCAAAAGGCCGAGAAGCGATAGATAAAATTTATTTAACTTTCTGCGTATAAATTTATCAGGAAACTTTGAAATTTGGCTATATTAGTGTCTACACGAACTGAATTTTACTTTATTCTGTAGATCCAAATTCTCTACCCTTTTACATACAACAGAGAGGATGTTTACTAAGCACTAAAGAGATATGGTGTGCTAATTCCTGTAAAATTAACTTCTTCTCACATAAAATATCAGGTAAAAATTAGCATCTCTAGCTCTCTTTTCATCAGGTCATTTCCTCTGGCTTTGATGACCTCTATTAAATATTTAAGCGGCTTGCTTCGTGTTCAACAGTAAGTCACTGTCTAAAATTCGTGATGAAAATTCATTAGTGGCCTTCTTAAATAATTATTAATAAAATGTCAATAGGCTTAAACTTCATGGAACCTGCATTTTCCTCTTTGTCATCATTCCGAATTTAATTTGACTTTTGCTTTAATGAGTTCCCTTCCTCTCAGGCACAAACTCACATTAATTTCCTTTTTGCAGGACTCTCTATCAATGTTACTCTTAGCTATAATGTAGCCAGTGCAGTCAGTTTCTACTTCATCAATGAAAGAAGTTGTTTATTCATTTTATAAAAATGATTTATGGATGAGAACTTTAAGTACACAGAGAGCAAGGCAGAAATAAGAGAATAACAGTTCTGACCATGAATGCAGGTGTTGTTTAAAGCTCTCCAGTGCTTTGTACATAAAGAAAACTTTTACATGCTGTAAGAGATTTCACATGTTTTGCTAAGTGGGTTTAGATTATGCCTTGTAGAATACTGTTTCTCTAGTTCAAATTCCCAATAAATATCTACATTCATTTGAAAGATAAAGAAGAAAGGAGGTTCTTCGTTTTATGGCACAAATGGTGCTTAAAGCATCTATAACTATCAACTTGAAATTAAAGCAAGAAATCTGTTTACATGTGACCAGCTTAAATCAACTCCAAATGATGTCCAAATTGGACAGAGTGCAGATTTTCTCACCATAGTCCGAACATTTCAGTTTAGATTAAGAACAGACTCACTTTTACTGTGTCTATGGAAGGGCTCACTCCTCTTCTTCCAGTTGCTAAGAAAGCAATCCTGACTTATAATAATTACTGTCACACAATACCACAACAACAGATAGCTCTCCTAAGCACAGAAATGAAGTTTCCAAATTCTTAAAAAGATAAGTAATATAAATTTTTGTTTATAAAAATGCATGTTAATATGTATAAGGTAAAGACAAACATCATGTATTAAACTTTTTATGTTAATAAAGTGTCTATACTGTACTGAATAGGACTTAAAAGTGACCTGGGAAAACGTTCACTTACATAAATGTTTTCTTTTACATACAAAAATATTACTTCTATTACTTATTATTATAATTTATATCTTAAAATACTGCAGTGTATCTGCCAGCAAATTTTATTGTAGATTTACTGCTTCAGATTAAAAAAAAATACACAAAAAATAGAGAAAAGTAAATCTGATCAGTGTCCAAAGATAAAAGTCTAGATTTAACACATTCTAAAATTATTTAAAAAGATGGCCAACAGCTAAGGTAAAGTGAAATTGTTTTTATTAAAACAGAAAGAAATGAATGATCTAAAATCTGAGACAATAGCAAGAAAATGTCCTCAAACTCTTTGAACGCTTTGCTAAGGAATAAAACCATGAGGAATTCACCAATCTACTTATCCTTGGAGGAAGATACATAGTGACCTCACTTCTGAGTGTTTCCTCCTCTACTCATTCACTTTTGGAGAAGAAAAAAAAGTTTGTCATCATTTGAGACACCCTGGAGTAGCGGAAAGTATATACTTATATGTGTCCTTATGGCAATTATCCACTTCAAGGGGTTGTAAACATTTGGAATACATTATAAGATTCTAGCAAATACTAAAGACTAAAGAAATGCTTACTCAATCTCCTCCAGACCGTGCCTCCCCTCCTCCATTTATTCCTTCATTTACTCATGCCATCATGATTAGATAACTTGCAATTCAGAAGAACAACAAGGTATTCGTCAGGATGTGATGCTGCAATAAAACATAGATCCTAACATTTCAGTAACTTAACAAAATAGACTTATTTCTTGCTTAAGCTGCCGCCCTGTTCATTCAGATCATGAAGCAACTCCTACAAAATCTTTCAGGATCCCTAGCTGTCAGCTGTTATACCATCTCCAAAATGTGGCTGTTAAGATCACCCTGACAGTTGCTGTCCTACTCCACTGAAGGAAAAAGAGAACAGAGAAGTGCATGGAAGCTTTTTATAGACCAACTCTGGAATCCAGATTCCATTCATTAGAACTCAGTCACATGACAGCAGCTAATAAAGGAGACGGGAATGTAGTAAGCTGTGTGTCCAAAGGAAGAGAATCAGGTTAGGGTGTATAGTGGTCTCTGCCACATCAAGTTTAGGAAACAAAAGATAGATATAGATATAGATATAGATACAGATACAGATATAGACATAGACATAGATATAGACATATCTGTTTTGAATTAAAATTCCAAATCTTGGGTTACTTCTTAGTAAGAAGAAAATATTTTTCTCTGTAATAATACTAATTATTATTATTCCTATGACTGGCAAGCATAAATACATGGATACTAAATGTGTATGAGACAAGAGCTCAAGAGGCTGTGTAAGAGCCAGTGAAGCACAACAGTTAGAAATGCAGACTCCATCAGATGGTCTGGGCTCTGCTATTTCTTGGTCTGAGAACTTGAGTGAATTTTCTACATCTTCTAGTCTCAGTTGTCTTCACTGGTAAAATAAGAATGATAATATTACCTGCTTCACTGAGATGCAGTGTGGATCAAATGAGTTACACATAAAGCAATTAGAACAAGTCTTAGCACATATTAAGTGTTCGACGAGTTCATGCTGTTATTATAATAAACACAATAAAATTTGCTCATTGAGCCTCAACTTTAATTCCTTGCTACCACCATTTTCACTTCTTTTAAGCCCAGAGAACTGTGAATGAAGTGGAAAGGATTTCAGTTCCATTTGAGTTAGCCAGTGGGGTCAGAGATTTAGTCAAGTCCCTCCTCATTTATAAGGTGGGATGAGAACCTCCAGGGTGACTGAAGATCACCCTGGATACTCATATAGCAACACTATTTCCTGCCTTCACTCCACACTCCCCACTAGGAAGTGAGACTGAATGCAGAGTTGAAGAAGGAAATTGTATGGGTAAGTAGAGATTTTATGGCACTCCTCAGAGTCTAACCGAATGGTTGTTCAGATGTGGTCATGGGGTGAGGGAGCTAGGGAAGTAAGTGTAGGAGTGACCATGCATACCGATGATGGGTGAAAGTCTGATCACCACTGACAGGATGTAAAATAGGTCCAAGCTCAGATGCTCCTAAACAGCAGACACAGGAACTAACATTTCCTGGCACTACGGGAACCACTTAGATTAATAGCCAGTTATGTTTCTTCAATCACTAGCAATCAGGCAAACCTAGTCTGGACTCTCTGGCCCTCTATCTTTTTGTTGTTTTTCTTTTTAACAGCGCTATTGAGATATATTTCACATACCATTAAATTAACCTTCTTAATGTTTACAATTCATGGTTTTTAATATAGTCACAGAATTGTGCAACCATGATTCCAGAACAGTTTATCACCCTAAAAGAAACCCAGCACCTCTTAGCAATTACTCCATATTCCTCTCTGCCCATAGAGATAGCCCTTAGAATTCACTAACCTACTGTCTGTCTCTATGGATGCCTATTCTGGACTTTCATATAAATGGAATCATGTATGTGACCTTCTGTGACTGGCTTCTTTCACTTAGCATAATGTTTTCAAGTACTTCATTCCTTATTATGGCTAAATAATAATTCTATTGTGTGGATAGACCACATTTTTTTGTCTGTTCACCAGTTTGTAGAGATTTGGGTTATTTATACTTATTGGTTATTATTAATAATAATAAGTATAAATTATAATGCTACTATAAACATTCATGTACAAGTTTTTGTGTGGACATATGTGTTCATTTCTCTTGGGTATATACGTAGGATTAGGATTGCTTGGTCATAGGGTAACTCCATGATTAATTTTTGAGGCATTGAGAAACTTTTTTCCAAAGCATCATTTTACATTCCCACCAGTAATATATGAGAGTTTCAATTTTTCCACATTTTTGTCAGCACTTATTATTTTCTTTCTTTTTTACCATTGCTATCATAATGGACGTGATGTGGTCTCTTATTGCGGTTTCAATTTGCATTTACCTAATGGTAATGATGTTGAGTATCTCTTCATACACTGATTAGTCATTTGTGTATTTTCTTTGGGAAACTGTCTATTCAAATCCTTTGCCCATTTTTCAATTGGATTATTTTTCTTTTCATTGTTAAGTTGTAAGTTTTTTATATAATCTACAAGGTCTGACAATTAAGTTCACGATTTTGTTGCAATGACATTGCTAACCTTGTTTGATATTAGAGGGATTATTCATTATGAATTTGTACTAACTGGACAAACAGGTAACCAAGTTTACTATTTGGAAGTGCTGAAAGGGCTACGTGGAAAAGTTAGACAACCTGAACTTTTCACCAACAATTCATGGCTCTTGCATCACGACAATGCACCAGTTCACACAGCACTGTCTGTGAGGGAGCTTTTAGCCACTAAAGAAATAACTGTATTGGAAGACCCTCCCTACTCACCTGATCTAGCCCCCAATGACTCCTTTATTTACATGAATATAAGGGAAATACTGAAGGAAGACATTTTGATGACATTTAGAACATCAAGGGTAATATGATAACAGCTCTGATGGCCATTCCAGAAAAAGAGTTCCAAAATTGCTTTGAAGGTTGAACTAGGCACTGGTGTCAGTGCATAGCTTCCCAAAGGGAGTACTTCGAAGGTAACTGTAGTGATATTCAGCTATGAGGTATGTAGCACTTTTTCTAGGATGAGTTCATGAACTTATTTGTCTAACTTCGTAGATATAAGTCCCTTATCAGATACATGACTTGTGAATATTTTTTCCCATTCTGAGGGAGGTTTTTATACGTTCTTGATAGTGTCTTTTGAGGTATCAAAGCATTTAATTTTGATGATGTCAAATTTATCCATCTTTTCTTTTTTCCCAGACATCCTACTTCTTTTTTTGTAAAAAAAAGGGGGGAAAGACTTTTAGCATTTTTTTGTCACAATCATTTTGGATTTTTAAAATTCTATGCAGTGGACCTAATTATAATTGATAAACGTTCTACAGGCTATACATTCATCAATCACTAAACAAGCATTTATTGAGTATCTACTTACTACCTGTAAGATATTGTGCCAGATATTATAGTGTTGTACGTAGCATCTGTCCTTACGAAATCCACAGCCTAACTGGGGAGACATGGTACATATAATCACATAAAACTCCAAACGGCAATTCCTGTAATAATATAATATTAAAAAGATGTGAAGTGTGCCAGGGCAATAAGGGAGTAAAGTAATTCATTCTGTCAAAGGTTTTAAGAAGTTTTGTAGAAAAAGCAATATTTGCATTGATACTTGATAGACTTTGTGAATAAGATAAGAAAATAATCTTCGAGGCTGTGGAATTCACAAACGTCTACAGATGTGAAAGTTGTAGTTTGTTTAAAAAATTAGTTATTAAGTGAGGCTAGAGAACTGTCATGCATGTACATGTGTGTGTGTGTGTCTGTGTGTGTGTGTTAGACAGAGAGAGAGAGAGAGAGAGAGAGAGAGAGCGAGAGAGCACAGAGCCTGGGAAACAGCAAAAAAAAAGGAAATTAGGAGAATATCAATAGAGGATGTTGGAAGGAAATAGGAATTAGGGGTCTTACATGTCAGATTGAGAATTTGTAATTTAGTTTATGAATCAGGGATAGAAAATATGTTCTAACCCTTATGTCAACTCTATTGGAGCTGTTTAAACTAATATGTTGAGAAGGATCATGAATCTATACCTAAGATAATCAGCAAACAGTGACATGAGGTATTCTAAATACCTGAATGAACTTAAGAGACGTGGTAGTTAATTTTATGTGTCAACTTGGCTAGGCCATGCTGTCCAGATATGTGGTCAAACATTTTTCTGGATGTTTCTATGAGGGTGCTTAAATGAGATTAATATTTAAAAGAAAACTCTTCATAATTCCTCCTGTGTTAAAAGTACTCTATCCTCTTGTATTAGCCGGGGTTTTCCAGAGAAACTGAACCAAAAGTATGTGTGTATGAGTATATAGAGAGAAAGGTTTATTTTAAAAATTGGCTTATGTAGTTGTAGACACTGGCATGCCCCAAACCTGCAGGGTTAGCTGGCAGGCTGAAGACTTAGAGATAGGCCAATGCTGCACTTCAAGTGCAAAGGCTGTGAGATGCAGAATCCCCCCTTGTTCAAGGGAGGTCAGTCTTTTATTCTATTCAGGCTGTCAACTGATTGGATGAGGCCCACCCACATTATGGAGGGAAATCTGTTTTACTCAGAGTTCACCAATTTAGAGGTTAATCTTATTCTCATTTATCTCACAGAAATGGCCACTGCCTCAAGCCTTCTGGAAAAAGGAAGTTTGAGTGGGAAGATGACCTCTCAGAAATCCTGCTGGCTCTACTTTCAAAAGTTATGCAGCCTTTAACTGCTTCTCCTCCCTGGGCTGGGACACTGTACCGCAGATCCCCATCATCCTGGATCGGCAAGATCCCCATAAGAGTCCCTCCAAGCATTATTTTTCTTCTCTTCTGTTGTCTACTCTTGTAATCACTTCAAGAGACACTTTTGAACCATAAATGAGATCAATTTATTCCTCTGCTCAAACTCCTCAAAGGCTCCTAACCTGAGCAAAAGCCAACATCACAGTGGCCTACACAGCTGCAAAAGATCTGCCCTTCCCCCATTAACTCTCTGACTTTACTTCCTCTGTCCAGTCATACTGGCCTCTGCCACTCTAAACTCACCTGACACAAATCAGGGCCTTTCACATAGGCCACTCCGCCTACCTGAAATACTCTCAACCAAGAGACTGACGGGGCTCACCTTTTAACCCTTGCAAGTCTTGGCGTAAGTGACACCTCTTAAATGAGGACGATCCCACCTACCCTATGAACAATAGTACCCTTCCAGACCCCCTTACCTTGTTAGTATTTTTTTCCTTTCTTTTTCAGTAGCACTTAAGAACATTATAGGTGCTCACTAACTATTTGCTGAATGAGTACAGATTATACTTTTTTGTTGTTGTTGTTTGATAACCAGAAGTTTAATAATATACTTTTATTCCTTGAACAGTTATATCCTTTTAATTTCCTGAACTGAATTTTATACTATATTTTATTAATCAACCTAACATACTAATCTGTAACAAAAATATGAATGTAATAAAATATCGATCTTCAGTGTAGTTATTATTTTAGTACATAAGTGATAAAACAACATAACTTTTTATGACTTTGAAAATAGCTATTAACATAAAAAGTGAAATATTATTGAAATTATTTCCTAATTACATGAACACGGCTCTTAAAAATTATTTCATGTATCTTTGGATGAATATTAGATGTTAATAAAATTAGACAAACTCCAGCATCAATTATATTCTTATTTTCTTTTTTATTAATGTAAATATTTTATTTATTTATTTATTTATTTATTTTTTAATTTATTGGGGTGACTACAAGGCTACAGTAATCAAAACAGCATGGTACTGGCATAAAAACAGACACATAGATCAATGGAACAGAATAGAGAGTCCAGAAATAAATCCACGCCTATATGGCCATTTAATCTACGACAATGGAAGCAAGAATGTACGATGGAGTAATGACAGTCTATTCAATAAATGGTGCTGGGAAACCTGGACAGACACATGCAAAAAAATGAAGCTGGACCACCTCCTTACACCATATAGAAAAATAAATTCAAAATGGCTTAAAGACTTAAATGTAAGATCTGAAACCATAAAATACCTAGAAGAAAATATAGGAAGAAACTTCTCAGACATTACCCGGAGTAAGATTTTTACTGATATATACCCTCGCTCGAGAGAAGTAAGAGAAAAAATAAACATGTAGGATTATATCAAACTAAAAAGTTTTTTCACAGCAAAGGAAACCATCAATAAAACAAGAAGGGATCCTACTGAATGGGAAAAGATATTTGCCAATGATATATCTGATAAGGGATTAATATCACAAATCTATGAAAAACTCACTCAACTCAACTCCAAAAAAACAAACGATCCAATTAAAAAATGGGCAGAGGACTTGAAGAGACATTTTTCTAAAAAGGATATACAGATGGCAAACAGACATATGAAGAAATGCTCAACCTCACTAACCATCAGAGAAATGCAAATAAAAACCACAATGATATACCACCTCACCCCAGTCAAAATGGCTATCATCAATAAATCAACAAACAACAAGTGCTGGCGCAGATGTGGAGAAAAGGGAACCCTTGTGCACTGTTGGTGGGATTGCAGATTGGTGCAGCCACTATGGAAAACAGTATGGAGGTATCTCAAAAATCTGAAAATGGAACTACCCTATGATCCAGTAATTCCACTCCTAGGTATCTATCTGGAGAAACCCAAAACTGCAATTCAAAAATCTTTATGCACTCCTATGTTTATTGCAGCACTATACACAATAGCTAAGACATGGAAACAACCAAAATGCCCATCGGTAGATGACTGGATTAAGAAACTGTGGTACATTTATACAATGGAGTATTACGCAGCCATAAAGAAGAAAGAAATCTTACCATTTGCAACAACATGGATGGACCTAGAGAACATTATGTTAAGCGAAATAAGTCAGACAGAGAAAGATAAGTACCATATGATCTCACTTATTTGCGGATTCTAAAGAAAAGAATAAGTGAATGAACTAATCAGAAACAGTTTTGGAGACAAAGAGGAAAAACTGAGGGTTGCTAGATGGGCGGGGGGGGGGGGGGGTGGGGGGGCGGGTGAGGGGATTGGAGGGCAGTTGGTGACCACAGGATGGCCATGGGTTTGAAAATTAATCTGGGGAACGTAATTTGGTGGTTACCAGAGGGTAAGGGGGTTGGGGCATGGGAGATTATACTTTTAATTTGACTCTTTCCAAAGGCTTGACTCAGTTGCCTAATCAAGGACCCTTAAAGAGCCACAGTCTTAACCCCTGTTGAGGCTTCAGTTTGGACACAGAAGCAGTTGACTTTTTCACCTGTGTAAGGGTGTATATTATGGGAATCCCAGTCAGGATAGTTTTTGGTCACAGGTAGAGAATTCCTCCTTTAGCAAAGGAGAACATCTTTTGTCTTTCAATTTCTGCATGACTATCTAAATCTAGCTTTAATGTCTCTATCTTAAGCCTTCTCTAAAAGTATCATGCAGCAGACAATACTCTCATACTCTGAAGGTGTACTTTTCCCCTCATGTTCCGGATTCTGTCTATAGGTGGTATGCTTTCTAAGAGGATAGCTTGTCTATGTTTTATTATTACATTACAGTGGTCACTAGCTCTCTAGACTACAGTATCTGAACCACCCACTACCCAACTGCCTCCACTAAGCCACTGACACATTTTCATTTTTATTATTGCAGCATTCTACTTCTGGTATCAAATCCTACCATATAGTTATGAAGGTTTGCCTGCACGTAATAGAGAAAGAAAGAAGAAGAAGAAAAAAAAAAAACTGGCTTAAACAAAAGAGAATTTTATTCATCTTTCATGTAATAGAAGACATGCCCAGGCTTCTTCCAGTGCTCAGCTCCAACAAACTGAGAGCATGGCCTTCTTTCTCATGGTCCAAACACTATGCTAGAGCTCTGGCCCTATCCTCCATTTTCCAGATAGTAGATGAAGGAAAGAGGCATGAAAAAAGCAGCTCTATCTTAAACGAGACTTCTAGGAATTCACAGGCAACATGTATTCTCATATCTTTTGACTAAATATGAGTCACATGGAAACACCCACATTCAAGGAAAGCTGAGAGACGGAATCTTTTATATGTCTAGCTAAATATGTCTAGCTAAAAATCAGGATTCCAATTTCTAACAAATAAGAAAAGAATAGATATTGGGACAGCCAGCAATCTCTTCCATGAAAATCAACTCAACCTTCTGAGAGAGGAAGATAGACTATAAAATGATACTCTAATAACTTGGAGGACACTCCAAGCATTACTGCATATTATCCTATGCCTTTGAGAATTATCTATCCTAGAGTATGCACTTAGACTCGTAACACACTGCTAAAAGACCAATAACCAGATGAGACGACATCCAGCTGGACCTCTCCCATGTATCACAGAGTGTAGTGTGGTTTATGTCAAACAAAATGTTCAGACAGATTAGCAAAGCTGTTCACTTGAACTAAAATGTGGAGAACATGACATACAGTGTTAGAACTCTACTCTTGACACAGTTCCCCACTATCCATTCCAACTTAGGAAAAAATGCTAAGCATTGTGATCTTGGCCTTTGGTTAAATACTGCAGCCTCTTGAAATATTGAAAGGAATGAGTATAACCATACTTTAAACCAAAAAATAAAATTAAAATCCCTAAAGTGGTTATAGTTTCAAAATATGAACACATTATTTGAAAAAAACTATGCTGTGGAATTAAGGAGAATTGGCAGAAACATTTTAATTAGCTCTACTGTTTCATTCCATGAAGCTAAATCCAATTTGCATTTAAAATTCAAAGAAATTCCATGAATCAAATAATATATTTTTAGAGAATTCTATCAATCAGAGCAGATCACCTTTCTGGCAGTCGATAAATGCAAACCTGTGATGTTAGGTCACAGTCTATGCATCTTCCATGGCCTTACCCAGATGAAGCAAGGTGTTGCATGAGGCTGAGGCTGCCTTGCCAGGACTCACGTTCTAGCTGACTATTCATTATGGTTTAAGAACAACCCACTTGAAAGAAATGAGGTGGGCTCCACAAATGTAGGCAAGTCTTGTAAAGATAAATGCATCCAAGGTCTGTAGCTTTCACTTATTTCAACTCAAGAAAACAAACAAACCTACAGATTTCTGCCCAGGAGCATTTCATAATTGCCAAGTAGAAAACTAGTACCATAAGCTCAGTGGAGCAGAAGCAGAAATAGCCAAAGAAACATTCAAAAAAGAAGAAAAAAAAAATTCCAGGAAAAGATAAACAACTCCTTGAATCTTGACACTGGACTTAATCTGTAAAATGTGAGAGATTAACTTGGGGTAGAAATAATTAACTCCCAATGTGAAAAACAGATACATTAATTGTGATAAACAGAAATTTCCAATGTGCGTATTAGATTGGAGTTGGTCTGAATTTTTTCATGGTCAAAAATATACTTTTGAACAGAGTGGATTTTTTTGCATGGTGTTTGTGTTACCATGTTCTCTCTCCTTAAAGTGAAGGAGAACTTTTTAAAACAGAAAACCCAAAACTATAACGGGGAAAACATTGACACATTTAATAAATATTCATGCCATGGCAAATGTTTGAAATGATAGACTGGAAAAATATATGCAATGTAACTGAAAAATGAAAGATTAATATGTCTAATGTAAATTATCCTAGAAATTATTAAGAAATCATAAACCCAGGAGCAAATGGGCAGAAAATAAGAAAAACCCATCAGAGAAGAAGAACTGCAAATCTGTAAACATGAATAATGACTCTGTTCTGCTCCCCATTCCAGATTGGTCCAACTCTTTGGAGAAAAAGTCACTCAACTGCAGCCTCGCCAGGAAAAATTATACATGGTAGTATCAGGAGTTAGTTCCTGCCTTTTTACAATCCATGGATTCTTTAAGGTAGCAAAGTTTGTAAAAAAAAAAAAAATGCATGCATTTACTATATTATTTATCACCTATCCGATCTTGACAAGAGTTACCAGGAAAAGCAACAGACCAGCATTACTGAGAAATCTTCTCAAGAGGGCAGGCTAAATTTAATCCTTTAATATATATTTGAAATCTGTTTTCCCCACATGTATGAGGTAAAATGTCACCAATTTCTCCTGAGCTCTCATCCCAACCAAAAACTAATAAGCCACATGTGGCCCACCTGCACTTTGGACCCAGTTCTCTGTAAAAAAGTGTACAGTCCCAGACAACCAAGGCAGGAACATGTTATAGCCCATGATACTGTCAGTTGTTGATTCTGTCTTTTTAAATGATTATATAGGTTTATTTCGATTTTCTATTTATTCTTGAGTCAATTTTGACACATTGTAGAAAATGATCCATTTTATCTGCTTTCAAATTTTCAACATTAAAGTGTTTGTTGCACATTATGTAACATCTCCAGTATACTTAGTTATTCAAAATATTACTAATTGTGTTCGCCTTGATCAATGTTGCCAGAGTCCTGTTTAATTGGTGTAATTAGTCTTTTCAATAAACTGTTTGCTGTGTCGATATTTTTTAGTGTATCTTCTCAACTAGCTCATAAATGTCCAATTCTTATATCCTTCTTTCTACTATATTTGTATATTTTAAATATTTTAATACTTTTTTTGTATATTAGGATGTTTAACAGCTTAAAAAAAATCTTTCTGGCTGGAGAGAGATTGCCCCTCCTGAGGCTAGCAAATTCTTCTTTTTTTTTTCAAATTTTTAAATTAATTTCAGGTGTACAACTTTATAATACAACATCTATATACTCCACTGTGTGCTCACCACCCAGAGTCTACTCTCCTGTCACCTTGTATCTGACCCCCTTTCCCCTCTTTATCCTCCCCCCACCCCCTTTCCCCTCTCGTAACCACCCTTCTGTTGTCTGTATCTGTGAGTTCAGTTTGCTTGTTTGTTTGTTGCTTTTTGTTTTATATCCCACATATGAGTGAAATCACACAGTTCTTGTCCTTTTCCATCTGACTTACGTCACTTAGCATAATACTCTCAAGATCCATCCATGCTGTTGCAAACAGAAAGGTTTTACCATTTTTGTGGCTGAGTGGTATTCCATTATATATGTACCTCGTAAAGATAGCAAAGGACCCAGCAAAGAGCATGCCTTGATATGCAAACTAACTAACTGAACCCGTATCTCCTCTACCTTGCTCTTACAACCCAGGGCAATATTCCTCTGCCTTAATTATCCCCAGGGCCAGAGGCCAGGCAACTGGGAACCACTCCTATAGCCCAAAAGCTTCCAAAATTATACAAACCAGCTAATCCTAAACAGTTCACTCTGACTTGGCTTGCCAGTCCCACCTGGTCCCTGCTTCTGCTTCCTGGCCATTCTGATGTCTTTCCTAAGTGGCCCTGCATGTGACATGCTTCCAATCTCTAAGACCTGTAAGTATAAAAGCTTTGTTTTGCCCAAGCCTCTTCTTTTGTAGCTACACCTGACTGTCTTATAAAAGACTACCAAACACACCTGAAATCTATGTAATTTTACTAACAATTGTCACCCCAATAAATTTAAAAAAATAAATTATTAAAAAAAAGACTACCAAACAATTTTAGTTCATTTCAATTTTAGTTTTTCAAATTCTTGCCATATACCATTAGCTTTTTAATATTTAGATTTTATCATTTTGTAATATAAGCATCTAAAACTATACATTTCCCTCTAACCACCAGTTCAACTACATCCCACAAGTTTTGATAATTTGATAATTTTATATTTTATAATTTCATTACCCTATTCTTAGTATTTTCTAGTTTTTATTATGAAGTGTTCTTTAATCCATTAATTATTTTTTTCCTTTCAAATATTAGGTTGGTTCAAAAGTAATTGCAGTTTTTGCAATTTTTTTTTTAACCTTTTAAACTGCAATTGCTTTTGCACCAACCTAGTATTTAAGGCTATATGACTTTGAGATTGTATAATACTGATATTTGTTCTTTGATAGAGACTTACTTTGTAGCCTAATATATGGTTAATTTTCACAACTGTTGTATGTGTACATAAGAAAAAAAATATGTTTTAAATGGTGGGTGCAGAGTTCTATAAATGCTCTTTAAAGAAAGCTTATTATTATTCAAATCTTCTATATCCTTTTTAATTTTTGGTCTTCCTGATTTATCAGTTACTTAAAGAAATGTGTTCAAATCTCCCACGATGATAGTGGGTTTGTCAATATCTCCAGTTATAATTCTGTTAATTTTTCACTTTGAAATTAATATTATTAGGTACCTGCAAGTTTGGTTGTTATATCTTCCTAGTAAATTAAAACATTTATAACTTTCGTAGCCCTAATAATGATTTTGCCTTCATGACTATTTTGTTTAACATTAAAAGGCTATATCAGCTCATTTGGTTACTATTTGACTGCTATATATTTTCCCATCCTTTGAAACCAGTATTGCTATATCCTATGTTTTATCTGTTACATTTGTAAATAATAAATAGCAGAAACATATAAACGAACTCATACAACTCAACAACAAAATAAACAAACAATCCAATTAAAAAATGAGCAGAGGACCTGAACAGACACTTCTCCCAAGAAGACATACAAATGGCAAACAGATAGACGAAAAAATGTTCAACTTCACTAGCTATTAGGGAAATGCAAATCAAAACCACAATGAAATACCATCTCACACCAGTTAGAATGGCTATTATAACAAGACAAGAGATAACAAGTGTTGGAGAGGTTGTGGAGTAAAAGGAACCCTCATACACTGCTGGTGAGAATGTAAATTGGTACAACCACTATGGAAAACAGTATGGAGGTTCCTCAAAAAATTAAGAATTGAATTACCATATGACCCAGCAATCCCTCTTCTGGGTATCTACCCAAAAATCTGAAAACATTTATCCGTAAAGATATATGCACCCCTATGTTCACTGCAGCATTATTCATGGTGGCCAGACATGGGAACAATCAAATTATCCTTTGATAGATGAATAGATAAAGGAGATGTGGTACATATACACAATGGAATATTACTCAGCAATAGGAAAGGATGAAATACTGCCATTCGTGACAACATGGATGTAACTTGAGATTATCATGCTGAACGAAATAAGTCAGATAAAGTTGAGAACCATATGACCTCACTCATATGTGGGATATAAAACTGAAAGCAACAAAACAACAAGACAAACAAAAAAACAAAAACTCATGGACACAGACAATAATTTAGTGGTTACCAGAGGGTGCAGGGGGAGGAGGAGTTGTAGACACGGGAAAAGGAGGTCAAATATATGGTAATGGAAGGAGAACTAACTCTGGGTGGTGAACAAATCACTAATATACAGGTGATGTATTATACAGTGTACACTTGAAACCTATATAATTTTACTAACGTATGTCACCCCAATAAATTTAATAAAACAAAAACAAAAACAAAAAAACGAAATGACTTGAAAATATATATATGTTTATCTAATCTGAAAAATCTCCACATTTAATTGGCAAATGTAATTTATTTACATTTTGAGATTGTTAATATTCTGGATTAAACATATTTTTTAAACTTTAATTGTATTTTACATTTGTCTATTTTATTTATGCTTCTTTCTTTCTTCTTTTTTATTTTATTATTTTTTACCTTCTTCTGAAGTTTTCTTTAATGAGTAGGAAAAGATATGCTCCATTTCTATTCCTTAGTACCAAATTTTAATATTTAAGATAAATATAAAATAAATTGTGATGTTTATTTATATTTCGACCCTCTTCTTAAACACAAGCTTTAGAATGTCTAAATTTTATTGTCAGCCTCCCAATTTATGTTATTCCTGACCAGAATTTTAATTATATACTATTCCTTTTATTACCCATACAAGACATTTTTTTCTTTAATATATGTATGTGTGGGCATATATATGTAAACACACACAATTATAATTTTATTAGTTTAGATTTATACATGTCTTTAGGTTTCCCCATTTGTCTTCTGTTCTTGCTTGAGTCTCAAACCTTCCTTTCGGATAACTTCCTTCATAAAGTTAATCCTCTTGAATTGTGTGGTTGAGCTTGATATATAAATCAGGTTTGACATTTATTTCCTCTCAGCACTTGTACAATATTATTTTAATGGTTTCTATCTCTATTGGTGCTATTGAGAAGTTTAATGTAATACTAATCATCTTTCCTTTAAAAATACTTTTTTTTTTTTCTTACTGCTTTTAAGATCTTCTCTTTGTCTTTGTTGTTTGGCAGTTTCCCTGCAATGGTTTCAGATTCCGGAATCTGATGATACATGTCTTCCATCAATTTCAAAAAACTGTTTCCCTATGCTCACTCTTCTCTCTTTCTGAAATTACAATTAAACTTATGATACATTTTCTTAGACAATCCTCCATGTTTCTTTTCTTGCTTCTTTATTTTCCGTTTCTTGGCCTCTCTGTTGGAATCTGAGGAATTTCTTTAGATGTTTTAGATTTATCTTCCAGTTTGCTAATTCTCTCTTTTTCACTTGTGTCTAATATTCTATTACTCCATCCATTAAGTTTTTAATTCCAAAGATATGCTTTTTCAGATCTATCTGTTTTTTTTTTCAGATTTTCCTAGCTTTTTTAGTAAAACTTGTATCTTGTTCATATTTTTAATTCCCTTTCTATTTCTTTAAGCATTTTAAACACATTTATTTTATATTCTGTATCCAATTATGTCAACACCGGAGGTTCTAGAAAGTTAATTTTTGCTGTTTGCTCTGTTTCAGTTTTCCTTTTCTTTTTAAAATCCCCTTCTTACTCTAGGTTATATAATTTGTTTCCTCAGATGATTTGTGATTTTGCATCATGAGTTCATGTTTAGCTGTGCTATCTGTGGTAATCTTGCAAGACATGGTTTGTGTATCCATCAAGAGAGGATTTGTTTTTGTTTCTGTCAAGATATCCAGGACACTAGAAACCCAGAGAATAGTTTTAGGTCAGTTTCTAAGACTGAGTTTCTTAAACCATGCAGGAAATAGAAACTCAGTCGCTGAAACTGTATCAGGGTAGACCATTGGTTACCACTTCTAAAAGAAAACTTTTTTTTCACCAGCATTTGGGCTTAGATTATTAAGTTTCTTTGTCATCTCTCTTTTCTAATAGGCTTTTTATTTTTCTGCCCCTCTAATCTTTCACTGAGCATGTGTCTCATTTCCATAGTCCACCTTTCACACTGGACCAAGTCCTTGTTACATGTCCCGATGTAGGTAATAAAACACAAGCTTCTGAAAGGGCAAGTGCCCTAAGATCAGTTGCAGAAGGTACTACCACCTTCATATTGGGTCCTATATATACCTAGAGGATACCTAATCCACACCAGGCCACTCAGAGTTCTTGGGGTTTATTTTACCTGAACTGAGAAAGATATCAGTCTACACTAGTGGTAGAAGCAGTAAACTGTGAAGCTTTGAAACTATTGATGTCCATGTTCTGCTTAATGTAGATTAGACTGGTCTTTTGAAGGAGAGAACAGGACTAACGTACAGAGTTATACACAGAGAAGTTGTAACAGTGTCTTGGCAACATAAAATTCCTGCTTCTACTTGTTCTCGACAGATGATCCAGTTGTCTCTCTGCCTACCCCATGGTTCATTCATTATCTTCTTTTTATTGTTTCCTTTAACTGATAATAAAATTGTCTTTGGAATAACCTATGTTATTCCTAAATTTAGAATGACCTAGGTTATGTTTCTAACATTTGCCACCAAAGAGTCATGACTAATACACAATTATTTTGTTTTACATATCTTTTTTTTCTTTTTAATACCCTACAAAGCTTATTGTATGCCAACAGAAATCATTGAATTAAATTCACATGAATAAAATGGGCACATTAGCTCCATGCAGACTGAAAATTAACTTTTGGTTTGGTCCCAGACGTGATGTATTCAGTTTATACACCAATATGTCCCAACTATCAGGATGAGAAGAAATAAAGCAACCTAAGAACTGACTCAAAATAATTTCAACCCCCAAAATGGACCAAGAATTATGCTTCCAGCACAAAACTCACATTTCCCTGAGGAATACTGTTTATCAACTTAGATGTGATACAAACGTTCAAGTACTAATCTGACCTATCTAGTGATCCAAACATTGTCCTGAAGTCCTGGAGACAAAAGATCTCATAGTTATGAAACAGAGGAAAGAGCACATTGTTAAATCAATGACTAAGTTACACAAGCAAAGAGGAGAGGAATTCTGAGACAATTGATCAGGTATTTTGTGCCAAAATATGCTATTGTGTAAGAATACCTTTGTGCCTCAAATTAGCCATGTTGCCTATCATTAATGACCAAATCTTCGATATTGTTTTCCACTTCCTGAATGCACAGAATCTGCAATTGGCCATTGGTCAGAACACACCTAGGAGTATAGAAAATAAATCTGCCATCTTGGGAGTTGGCTCTCATGTAATGAATGTGTCATAATGAAAGCCTCATTCTCATCACTACTTTCCATACTTAAACTTTAATTTATAAAATTCATCCTTGCCTAGTGGTCCTATATAAACTTATCCTCACTCCAAATTTTAAGGCCAAGGTTTACATTCTATGCAAATATATTATTCCACTCAATTTTGAAAAGCAAAGGAAAAGAAGGAAACAATATCAAAGCCAAAATGTCTCATTTTGAAATATCTTTTCTAAGTTTCTCACACACATACATTTTTATTTAAATTACAGATTATGTATTACAAGATAAAGTATCCTCATTCCTGACCCCTTGTCCTCCCACCTCCTTTCTTAAACTTCAGAATTTATTCTTTTGAATAAATAAATAAGTCCCCTTCTTAGATGATGTTGTGTCCATTAGTCAAGGCATGAAAGTCGAACATATGTGATATATCTGACCCACTGAAAATACTACACCACTGGAACCAGTGAAGTCTACTTTTTTCATGAGAAAAAAAGTCTTGTCTTCGTCCTTTAGCATTTTATCAGCACGCTCAGAAGTATTTCCTTTAAGTGAAATCCTTGCAGTGTAGAGTTTTTAAATTTGGAAAGTAACTTTAATTCCCATGAAGAATTATCATTCAGAATTATAAATATTATTGGCACCGAGAGAGACTGCAAAATCTCTTCTCATTTTATAAGGAAGAAAACGAAGACCTAGAAGGTGTTCAGCTTCACTCAGCTGCTTCATGGCAGGGTCACTGCCAGAACCTAAGTGTCGGTAACTCATAGCCCATTGTTCTAACCATCTGATCACAATCCAGTTTTCTGCTAAGTAGGATACAAGTAATCATTCATGAAGATTCAATTTTTATATTACTTCTGTGAGGATACTAGGTACCAATTTATTAATTGCAAATTTTGTCATCTTTTCTCAGTGGGAAGCGTTGACAAATTTGGCTTATCTTAAACAGATTTTACCAATTTAGTGCCTTCACTATATTTTTTCTATGCAAACATTAAAGTCAAAAATCTCTGACCATAATGAATACATAAAGAAATGAATTCAAATTCTACATTGTCAACAGGAGTACTACAGCCATCCTAACTGCTAGGAAAAGTAGACAGTAAGCTACAGTAATTCTCAAAGTTAATCTTAATAAATTTAGGTTGACAATGCAATATATCACACAGCATAAAATTGTTGTTGTGACCCTATAAGATATATTCCTAAATAAACAATCAACTTGTGAATTAGGTTTTTATTGCTACTGTTTTTCCTAGACTAGTATCACTTCTACGAAAGTCTAAATGGGAAGAAATTTCAGGTTAGCCTCCATATAAAATCTGTGTCTGAATTCTGTGGTTGAAAAATGGAGAAATAATACTAATGTTAACCTAAGTGACATAAAATAACAAGAACATCATAATTGATTGGAAATGGCATATTTGGGTTACTAAGGAAAAACATACTGTATTTGTGTAAACAATACACTCAAGCAAGTGGCCTTAAACTTTAGACATGTAGCAAATGAGAAATTTCCCTGGAAATGATAAGCATTTGAATAATAGCTCAAAAGCTGCTGAGTATGGAACTTGAAACTGAAAATAGAGCAGGCAATGAGGAAATCTGAGGGCTAGGTATGAGGGACACCAAAATTGAAAGCACAGTCTTTGCACTCACATTGCCTTATGTCTAGTTGGCAGGCAGAAATGTAAATGTAACCCACATGTTGGCTGGGGTTACTCTGTCCTTTGAGAGTTCATATAAAATGGGACTCATTGCATGGGGTTCATATTCTGAGGCTAATTTCTCATTCAGATATGTTGTTCTTGCCAACCTCTCTATCTGACCACCATCCTTCTGTCCTGCACTGCCAGATTTCAAGAGCCCGTCTTTGATTTGAACCAAAACATCACTCACACAGGGCATCTGTATTTGGCAGACTTTTAGAAGGTTTGTGGCAATGAGGGAAGGAGTGTTACATCACAAAATCAAACAGCAAAGACCTTGCTCGTGGCATTGGAGAGATCCCTGTGCTCAAGAGTCCTTTGACCACTTTTCTTTGGTCGCTATTCTGGTTTCCCACTTTCCCATTATACTTTGCCCCCTTTCCCTATCTTCCCTCTCCTACTTACCCCTCAAGCTCCAATTCCTCTCAAACTCTTTAAGTAGGTTGTTTTGTTTTTTTTTCCTTTATTTCACTGGCTTCTTCAGAGTATGTCTTCATGTACTTCCCTAAGGCAATCTGTTAGGATGTTTTCCTGAATAGAGATGGCTGCCTGGCTGCCTTCCTAAGAAGAGCTCTCAGATCAGGTGCTTAAAGAACAGAATTCTTTCTAGCAACAGACATGAAATGCTATGATAATGACTGTAAAAGTCAGGCTGTACAATCAGTGGCAGTTGCAGAGTGAGAAAGCAATGGAGCCTCAGTTTTATTTTCTGTATTAATAAAAGTTTTCAGGTATCTCCTTTCTCACACCACTATTGTGAGGATTAACTGAGTATGAGTGTAAAGTCTGAATTACATTCTAATGAAACATTTACTCTTCAATACCTAGCCATGTCTGTCCATCGCAAGCCTTCAACTAATTTGACAGTCACTCATTTAGATGTATCACAGAGAGATTGAGAATGTTTCAGGAATATTTTTTTTTTAAAAAAAGCATCAAGATGATCCTTTTATAACATTTATCTTTGAAACAGGCCACCATGGGGGTTTTCTAGGAAGAGGGAACAAAATGGCAAAGATATATAAGAAAGAAAACACACAATGAATGTATATGGGGGAGTAATGGTGGATAAGTTAATACAAGTAGGTTGGGCAGGGGTTGGAAGGTAGGATAATGACTTTCGACTTAATTCAACAAATTGAAAAAAAAAAGACATTGTCATGTGTGAAGTGACTGGCAAATAAATAAATGCCTTTGGTTGCATAATCTCATTAGAGCATCTACAATATGAGACGTAAGAGTCTGTTCTCTGCTTTGGTCAGACAATACCTATAAGTTGTTATCAGCTTCAGCTTTGGACTCCACACTTTAAGGAACTTTGATAAGCTCCAACTCATTCAAAAAAGAAGAGCAGCAAGGAAGTCTGGAACTGTGACACATGAGTAATGACAAAAGGAACAAGTGTGTTTTTCCTATAGATAGAAACTGCAAGGGGCCAATGTGATAGACTGTGACATTCTTGAGAACATGGTTTGGTATTTTTGACCTTTGAGTTCTCAGTGCCTGCATGTGGTTGCTCCTCAATAAAGGTCTGTTGAATAAATGAATGAATAATTGAATAGCCAGCTGTCATAAACAACAGAAATTAAATTTGTTCTTTGTGTTCCCAAAGGCCAGAGGGTACTGGAAGTTGTAGAGAGACAGAGACAGCAGCTTGACATAAAGAAGACTGTTAACATGTACAAACCCTCAACAGCAAATGGAGTTGCTGAGAGCTGGTCAGGTTTCCACTCACACACTGGGGTAAGCAAGCTCATGCTTGAGAGGGGTGATTTAAGCATTCTTTGTATTCTGTGACTCTTTAGCATAGTCAAAATTTTTGAATTATTAGCATGATATAGATCTCTTATAATGCCTTGTGAGCATTTTGTTAATAGAATTTATATATGCAATAATAAACCGCTCTGCAAAATTCTCTTTTTAAACTTAGCTTTCGTATTGCATTTTGCTGTGTTTTATGGTTCATGAATTGGTGAAAAGATACCATAGATATGTACACACACGGGCAGTCCCCCTGTCATCATACACACATATTAGTTGAAATTTCCGATATATTCAGCTGAAGATGTCAAGTGTTATCAGCAGTTGTGTGGCCTTACCAGCAAAGGGAGATGTAGGATATCTTAACACACTTTCCTTTGCTCCTGTTGCTCCTGAAAGGGGTATGCAATTGTTATTTAGATTTTCCAGCAAGATAGCGCCATAAATTTCCATTTATATGTACACTTACTCTTTCATCTCGGAACAACTTTTGTATTAGCAGTTATATTATTTAGTTTACTGCAACCAGTCCCATCTCATTCTTCAACTAAATTTAGCACCAGAAAGGTATAACCTCATCTTGGGGAGAAAGCAAAGTTACTACTGAGGTGTGGCTGAATAATACCTCTGCCTAGGCTTACCACGATTCCCCAAACCTACTGCTTTGCACAGTTATAAGAGCAACTTAACTCACACATTGTTCCTAAGGAATTAAATTATCTTTGAACATATTGTCTAGTAACTTCTTAATTCAACCATTGTTTTTGATAGCTCCTGAAAAGTATGGACAAAAGAAATTTTAGTGCCTACATAATCATGAGACTGGATTGAAAAAAACAAAACAAAACAAAAAAACCCTAAGAAAGAAAAACCCTAAGAAAAAAAGAACCCTAGGAAGAAAACATGAAGGATATATGGAAGAGTTTTGTCTTTGATAACAAAAACAAAAACAAAAAAAACAACAAAACAAACTCTTGTTATGGACTGAATGTTTGCATAACAACAAAATTCATGTGCTGAAGCCTAACCCCAAAGGAGATGCATTAGGGGTGGGCCTTTGGGACGTGATTAGGTCGTGGGGGTGGAGCCTTCACAAATGGTTGTAGTGTGCTTATTGCTCTTTTCCACCATGTGAAGTTACAGTGAGAATAGGCATCTATGAACCGGGACGCCAAACCTCACCAGACATGGAATTTATCTTGGGCTTCTTAGCCTCCAAAACCGTGAGAAATCAGTATTTGTTGTTTAAGATGCTCAATCTATGGTATTTTTGTTATAGCAGCCTGAACAGACTAAGACAAGCCTATTTTATGATGCCTCGATATCTGTACAAATGTAATAGTAATTTAAATCTGCTTAATGAGAGCCATTTTTCCAAAAATTGTCAGAACAAAATTCTGGCCCCCTTTAAAAAAGATAAAAAAGCACAATGATTTAAAAGACTACCTTTGGACACTCAAAATAGTAACGACTGAATCTAAAGAACCCAAACCCAGTTCTAAAAAAGATGAGAAACTGGGGCTCTAGAGTATTTATTAAAGAGATTTACACAGCAGATTTATATGTCAGTTGTGGTTTTAGAACTTATGACCCTATTTTTATGGCACAGAAGTTCATTTATGTTTTAAATATTTATTAAATACCTACTCTGTGCCAGATACTGTCATGACTTTCCTTTATTCAAATAAAAACAGGACAAGATCCCTATTCAAAGGAGTTCCTAAAAATTTATATTATTTTGTCATTCCCTTTCATTTTAACTCAAGCAATTCCTGGCTCGAGACATGATTACATCATATATCTGAACAAATTTTGAAAAAAATAAAATTATATCGTGAAATTCTAACAAAAATAAATTTAATTCAATATGTTAGTTTAGACTAAAAGTCATTGTTTCCCAAAACTTCCTCCAAATTCAATACAATCTCTCTCTCTCTCTCTCTCTCTCTCTCTCTCTCTCTCTCTCTCTCTCTCTCTCTCTCTCTCTCTCAGATTTTCTGCTTTTTCTACACCCTGTAGAAATCTTGAATTTTATTATGAGCTACAGAATGACCTGTGATGTGGGAAAAAGGGAATGGATTTCACAGCAGAGGAAATCCAACCCCTCATAGTCTGAAATGAATAGAGAAAATAACAATGAATGATACCCAACAGTGAAAACAGTAAAGAAGGTAATGTCTGCAAAGCAAAATTTTAGCAACCTTTCATTTGATCTTAAGCAGTATTAACAGAACTCTAGTGCACAAAGTAAAAATGTGCATCCCAAAGAACATTAGGGCTGCAAAATGTAAGCAGTTGCTAAGCAAAGAATCAAGCAAACAAACAAAAACACTAGTCATGGAGGGATAATTTCCATAGTGATATGTAAGTTGATGAAACAAAGTTGAATACAAGACTTCTCAAGATCTTTAATTTTCTAGTTAAAGTTACATATTATAAATTTCCATGAGGAGCATATAATTTTCTACATTTATGAAATTAAATGTGTTTTACTATGGAAGTATTTGCTTGAAGAAACACCCTGCCAAAGTTCCAGGAAACACCGATTCCGGTGTTGGGAGGCTAAAGGAAATGATGTATGCAAAGCACCCATTACAGTGACTGGCGCAGAGCAGGTGCTCACTGAAAGGTGGCGGCAGTCGTGATGAGAGTAACGGAGGTATTGTCACTGTTATCATTGCACAAGGAAAGTCACAGATTTTATGATAGTTGGATCTCACCTGAAACTTATATGAAGTGTTTCTGAAAACAGAAGAGGATAGAGAAGGAGGAACTAGCAGATTTTGAGTACCACAACATGCTAAGCTTGCAAACACATTATCGTATTATTATTACAGCCATATTATGAGGTAGGTTTCTTATGTCAATTTTATAGATGAAGAAACTGAGGCTCAGAGCATGCTAACAGTTCCCCAGTGAGTAAATGATGGACCTGTCTGAATTCAGAATTAATTCTCTTTGTCAAATCACATTAATTCCTTAAATAAGAAATTAATTTATACATTACAGGTTTTATATTATATATAAAATAATATATATAATGTATATCTTGATTTTATATATTAAAGAGGGTTCTTTCTTCTTTTTTGTTTTTCTTTTATTTGCTTTACATTATACAAAATGAAGTAGTGCAAAGAAGATAGCTCTATAGAATAAAGCAGAGCTGAGGATGAATCTCATCTCTGCTGTTTACTTACTGTATTACCTTGGGCTTCAGTTCCTCATCATAAAATGGAAATTTGCCTCCCATTCCTTCCTTCTTTCCATTTTCCCTTCCTCCTTTCTTTCCTCCTTTCCTTTCTTCCTTCTTTCCTTCCTTCCTTCCTTCGTTCTTTTCTTTCTTCCTTCCTTCCTTCCTTCCTTCCTTCCTTCCTTCCTTCCTTCCTTCCTTGCTTCCTTCCTTCCTTTCTTCCCTTTCTCTCTCCTTCTTTCCTTCCCTCTCTCCCTCCCTCCTTCCTTCCACATAATACCAGAGACATTTGAGCAAACCAAGTGAAGAGTAGAAAGAGGCAAGGTTGCGCGGTTAAGCAAGATAATGGAAGACATACTAGGCCATCAGAGGAAGGTTGAATTTTATGTTAAATATAAGGAGAATGATTGTAGGATTTTAAAAGTTAGGGAAGAGCATTATCAGATTATCATTGAGAAGATTTCTTTTGCTGCTGTTTGAAGAATAAATGGGGCAGCTGTGGTGGGGGATAGGGTAAGGGACAATAGGAAAAGTAGAGAAACCAGTTGGAGGTGAATGTGTTCAGAGGCAAGAGATGGTAGAGGTCTGGACTAAGAGGGTGGCAGTGGACATGAGGTGAAGAAGAGTCACACACATGACTTTCAGATATATTTTCAAGGCAGAATCAATAAGGCTTGCTAATATCTGTGATATCTAGTTTATCAGAAAGGAAGGATTCCTAGATTTTTGGATTAAATTGATAAAACACTGCGCTTTTTTACATGAAAGAACAAGAACAGGGGTTTAAGAAGGACGTGGAAGAAGAAAAATTCAGAATTCCATTTTGGATTTGATAAGCTGCAGAATCTAAGACACGTCCAAGGGGCGATGTCCGGCAGAGATTTGACATGAGAATAAAGAGCTCAGGGGAGAGATGTAGGCTCTAAGGGAAATGTGGGAGTCACAACACAAAAGGATGGGAACTGATGAAATTGCTTAGAGATGAAGGTTAGAGATGGAAAAGATGACAGCCTGAGACCAAATCCTGAGATCAAATGAGGCAGTCGGAGATGGAGCCAGTGAAGAAAAAACAAAAACAAAAAAGGACTGCGGAAGGAAGGAAAGTAGGAGAGAACAGTGTTTGAAAACTTAAGAGCGCAAAGCCCTACTAAGTGACAGTTACAAGAATACAAAAGCAGTGCATCACTGAAGGTGCTAAATGAAGGATATTTTGAAATATTAACTCTTTCTTCCTCTAGGGTCGGATGCAGAGTACAGGTGATGCCGTGGCCCATGGGAAGAGAAGGACACTTCTGCCATGGCAGATGGATACAAGAATAAAGAACCCTCTGCAATGTATAAAATCAAGAACTTATTTAAGGAATCAATGTGATTTGACAAAGAAGAATTAATTGGTTGGTTTAGAGATGAGAAGATGAGGTAGTTCTTGTCTGATGATGGTGACAATTTTCCATCATGTATGAAGCTCTTAAATCAGATCAAATCTCAGATATATGGAAGCATGTAAAACAAGGACCAAGTTTCAGTATACGTGAGTCCCTGTAATAATAGGTACCCTGCAAAGTAAGGACTGTCTATATAAACATATAAATGGACAGAATGGCAATAAAGATTGGAAAATTTCAAAGTACACTAGAGTACAAGAACAAGTGAGCTTTCTGTCAAAACTGAGCTATTGAGTACTTCACTGAACAAAAGAATAGATTGTTAGCTGCTTTGAGGGCAGCCTTTGTAAAAAGGGCCAATGGCCCAGAGGAAAGAGGTAATAAATGAGAGCTTTTCTTCTTCATTCCTCCTTTTTTCACTGTAATTTTTACTTTGCTCAAGGCCATTATCACACTCACAGTGAAAGGACAGCTTAGGGACAATGCACCTCAGGATAATTAGCAGAGACAGAGGGACAAATTGTTTGATCTTATAGATTGACCCTTACCTTAGTTTCTTCATCTGATTACACCTGTCTACTGGAATGGTACAGCAAGAGTTCAGCTGAGATACTTGTAGATAATATCCACCTCCAAAAAGTGAGGGAAAACTTAGTTTGAGATCCTGGTGAGCAAAAGACTATCGGTGGTGCAACTATAAAACTGTGGAGAGCCAACATGTGCTTTGTAAAAGCCAATTCTAAACTAATACGCACATCAGGTTTCACAAACTAAATAAAGTCATGCATAACTTTACTAAGCTGAGAGAATGAGTGTATTTATAAAATACTCATAGTTTCTCCTGTTTTCCGCATGACTTGCAATTGACCTTCCGTTTAGTCCCTTGGGCTCCAAACTGAGTTTTAGGAAAAACTCATCAAGCCCAGGGACAACTTCTAGACAAAAATTGCCCACTGTTCGTCTTCCAACATCACATCCAGCTCACCATGCTCTAGTCTGAGTTACATCTGGTTCCTGGATCCCGTGTTCCTCTCCCAAATTAAAGAGGCAATTCTCAAAATTGGGTGGAAAAAAACAACACTGATACATATTAGAGTGGAGAAAATCCAAAACACTAACAACACCAAATGCTGGCATAGATGTGGAGCAGCAGGAACTCTCATTCATTGCTAATGGAAATGCAAAATGGTAAAGCCACTTCGGAAGACAGTTTGGCAGTTTTTTACAAAACTAAACATACTCATTATATGATCCAGTAATCATACTCCTTGGTATTTACCCATATGAGTTGAAAATTTATGTCCATATAAAAAACGAGTGCATGGATGTTTATAGCAGCTTTGTTCATAATTGCCAAGATTTGGAATAACTAATATGTCCTTCACTAGGTGAATGGATAAATAATCTGGTACATACAGACAATGGAATGATATTCAGAGCTAAAAAGAAACGAGATATCAAACCATGAAATTAAACGGAGGAATACTGAAATGCGTATCACTAAATGAAAGAAGCTAATCTGAAAAAAACTACTATTCCAACAATATGACATTCTGGAAAAAAGCAAAACTATGAAGATGGTTAACAAGACCAGGAGTTAGAGGGGAGAGAGGAATGGATAGGAGGCAGGGGATTTTTAGGGCAGTGAAAATATTCTGTATGATACTACAATGGTAGGTACATGTCAGTATGTACTTGTCAAAACCCACAGAATGTACAACACCAAGAAGATACCCGATGTAAAGTATGGACTTTGGGTGATAATGAGGTGTCAGTGTAGGTTCATTGATTGTAACAAATTTTCCCCTCTGGTAGGAAATGTTGATATTGGGGGATCCCATGTATCTAGGAAGTATGTTAAGAACTCTATGTACTTTTTGCTCAATTTTTCTGTGAACCTAAAAGTGCTCTAAAAAATAGTCCACTTAAAAAAAATAGATGGAAAACTACCCCTTCAGTAAGTATTTATCAAATTAGCTGAACACTCCTAGATATCTCTCTTTGAGAGCTTGCTGCGGCCACTCTAAAACATTTGTATTTCAGTCTCTCTTTAACTAAGTAAAAGAGAAAAAGAAGCTTTAAACCTTATTCTTTAGTGACCCTAATTACCCTGGACTGCTCTATGCGCCTTCTTCCTCCCCATCCGTATAGTGCCAGTTCAAATATGTTACATTACAGTCTTACATATTTCTAGGATAATCCATGTTCTGGACAGCAGAGCAGCTATAATTCATTGGTTTTACACTTTTATAATCTCAAAATTAAGAAAATAATAATCACAGGTGAAGAGAAAAATACTATGAAGTCCTAGTTTAGAATGATTTTTTTAAAGTGTACTATTTAAGTCTGTCTTTATTTTGAAAAAGTGACTTCAATAGGTCATGGTGGGCCTGAGTTCAGACAGAACAAGCCCAAATTCCCTCCCTTACTGCCATGCTAAACAGGAAGGAACACATAAAACTGTCAGGCCATTTCACTGAAAGGCCTGTATTGGAGTTTAAAAAAAAAAAAAAAAAAGGAACATTTCCAGTAGTCGTCTGGAAGGTTTTATTTCATTTGTTTGCCTTATAAAGTCGTGCTTGGTCATCTTATTAAAAGACAACCTTGCTATAGAAAATACAAGTCTGCTCCATGAAATTATGCATCAACAAATATTGATTTGCACTAGACTGGACCCTGGTTGCAAAAGGGCTAAGCTGTGGCCCAAACAGTCCATTGATTCAGGATAGAAGAACTGTGTCTTCTGTCTGTTTTGACTCTCCAGGATTTCCCTAACTTTTCCCTCATCAAAAATATATCAGTCTGCGGACTGAGGTGTTGAATGAATATGCCAGTAGGTGTGAAGCACTGGGCAGGAGTGGAGAGCTCTTTGCATTTCCCTGCAAAGTCCTGCTTGCTACTGGCATCCTCGCCTTGCCTTTCCTTTCTAGTCACTGCTCAGGCTTCATGTTACCTACTTTACTTGCTATGCTTTCACTCAGAGGCCATCTCACCTAGTACCAGAAGAAAAGAGACCCACTGATTTATCTTCACAAGATGGTAGAATCAAGATAGATGTGGCATAGTTTGGGAATGTAGCAGGGGCTGTGTTGAACTTATTACCTATAAATAGCAAAACTTGGTGAAACATAGTTGACCCCTCAGTCCAAGCTCTTCGCCTTTTTGCCTTAAGAAAAGTAAACAGGCAATTACATTGCAAGGAATTAGTACTGTGAGAGTGGAATACTACAAACACACTATAGAACATACACACCCAAAAGATTCTCAGGGGGCAGACTGGGCAGTCAAGGAAGCCTTTTATGAAAAGTGATGGCTAAACTGAGACTTAAAGTACGGGAAGCATCTAACTCCATGTAAGATATAGGATGGGTAAGATGTAAGATGGGTAAGGCTGGAAAGTATTTTATTGTCCCCATTCATCACCTCAAGAAACTCAGTCAGAAAGATGGAGTAACTTTCTCAGCACCACATAGTTATTAGTAGAACTGGGACTCAAACTGTTCTGGAAGGGACAGAAATACTTAGGTTGAAATCTTAATAAAAGTTAGTGTACTCCCATAAGCCTTAGTTCCCTCATTTGTAAAATGGTGATAAATTGAATTTTACTTCAATGACTAAAATAAGAATCCATCAATCGTATTCATTCTATCATCATTATCCATTCACTAGACTGTGACCTCAGAGTGAGCATGCAGTGTGTCCACCCTGCTCTGATGGCTTCACCCAATGGCTGGAGTATGACAGATAATTCATATGTATGAAGACATTAGTGAGAGAATGAAATGAAGTTCAGGGACAATGCCAGTACTTTCCCAGTAAATGCCAGCTCTCCTTAGTTACTACCATGTCAATAAGACAACGCTTTTTAACCGTATAATTCTATTTGGAGTATGTGTGAGTACCTTGAAGTATTGTTTGGTGTTGGCATCCAGGCTCAGCACTACACTAAATGGGTAACAGTTGTCCAATCTATACCTTTTGGTAATAGGTCAGTCGTGATTTACTGCTATAGGCACTCGTACCATCTCCAACACAGTTAATAGATAAGAAGGAGGATTGGTGTACACCAGACAGGGTGTAACCCCACGTATGCCCAGGACCTCAGAGCTGTCCTCAGGGAAAAAGAACAACAGATAAATGCTCTACGTCATTTTAAGGTTCTAACAATTTAAGATGCCTTTATTTTCCTGTAATAAATGTACATTTCTCTGACTTTCTCCTGATATTTTGGATTTTATCTTTTCAATGGTTGTCTGATTGTGTTGGGTGCAGAGAAGTCCCGGGAGGTTCTTTGGGTCCTCTGGACTATAGTCAATAGCATCATCCAAGAGACCACGTGCAGTGAGTGGCAGAGTGGATGCATTTCTCACCAAATGCCTGTTGAGAGGGTCACAGCCATCATATCAGAAAGCAATTCTGGCCACTGATACAGAGATGAAGTGGTTGAGAGGCTGGTATTTGCTAAATGTCCCCTATAAAACTTGCCATCAATCCCCATGATGACTACTAGAAGCTTAGTCTAAACCTGAGTGATCATACACCCATCAGCTTCAAGAGAGCCACAGAGAGTTAACTAAAAAGTGAATCAAGTATCACTTTCACTCTTTTAATAATGAGAAAAATGGTATTGGGAGAGTAAAAGAAATACTTCAAATAAATTAACTGATGCTGATAAAATTTCTAAAAATAATATCATTATCATTCTAGAGGGCCCACATTATCTGATTCCAACACAGATTATCTGGTGTTGCATTTCATGGCAATCTACTTTAATGATGAAAACACTATTTTATTATTAACTCCATTCTGGTTCATCCTCGCCCCCATGTAATTCCTGTCAGCTAAGGTTCACCACAAGCTGGAAGTGCTAATACAAGTACAAAATCTCGGTAACCTTCATTTTTAAAGAATGTGCTCATTAAAAAAATGAAAGATTAAAAAAAAAAAAAAGGTTTGTAAACTCAGTGCTTCTGAAGCAGCACTGCCTCTGCCTGAGGGCAGAGCTCCCCTGGCACCTGGTTTCCAGGGATGCAGAGCTAAAGCTCACACAGGTTTGTAACTTCAAGCCTAAGGGTTTCCGGGAAATGCCAACAATCTGCAGTTTGTTTTCCTGTAGCTTCTCCCTATATATCAGTAGCACATTCAAGTAGAGGATAATCGGAAAACGGAAATGTGCACTGAGTGTGGGAAAATGTATCCTGGATATTAACCAGGTGCTTAGAAGGCTCAGTTGGACAGAACAAATTGTATTAAAGAGGTTGATCTGAAGGTTTAATTTTTTTATTGTTACTTTTGCAAATACAGTCATTTGCATGAGTTTGTCATAGAAGGTTTACAAGTTTGCCAATTAATGCATTACTCTTCTATTCAAAGATGACCTGCATATCATCGTAAATACTTGAATGGGCTATAAGAGACAGTATGTGCTATAGAATAAGTTACATGCCATATCTGCTTAAAATAGAGATTACTCACTTAAATGAAAGTTTAATAAACACCTTTCTCCTACACAAAGCTTAACCTTATGCTTGTACTAGAGATTCCATTCACTCTTGTCCATTAAGGATTTGGCTCCTGCAGATGTGTCCTTTCTCTCCTTAAATATTAGTCTCATCCTCTCTCCTGGATCGCCATCAGCACTCAGCTCCCCTGTGTCATCTATAAAATGCCACATATCAAAAAGTCTCCCCTTGCTCCTGCGTCCATCTCCAGCTTCACTCCTCTGTCTTCATAGCAACACTTCTTTAAGCAGTTGTCCGTATTTTCTCTTTCTATTATTTCCCTCCCATTGTCTCCTGATTCCACTTACGAGCAGTCTTTTCTTCCCACAACTCAGCCCCAGTAAAAGCAATCTGGTTAAAAGTAGCAATGGAATGCATCATAAATCCAGTGCTCCGTGTGGAGTCCTCACCTGCCTGGACCTTCCACCTGCATTAACACAGTTGCCTGCTCCCTCCTCTTCACGGCATTGTCTCAGCCATCTCTCAGTGTGCCACTCCCTCCTGGCGTCTCCCCCTTCCCTGGTCTTAATGAGTCTTCTCTCCCTGCTCCCTCTATCTTCCTTCCCTTCACCAGGGCTCAGGTTCTACCTACAGCCATTCTCTGGGCATCCTCATCAAGTCCTTTGGTTTAAAATACCTTTTATACGCAGATGGCATCCCAATTCATAGCTCTAGTTCAGATATTGGCTGTGTTCCTGGCCCAGATAGTAGGTATCTGACCTCTTTACCTGGGTGGCCGGTTGAAACTCTGCTCACCGCTCTTCCTCTTTTCAGTAGAACTGCTATTACACAGGCCCTCAGCTCCACATCTAGGATTCTCTACCCCTCTTCTCCCTCCACACACATCCAATCTGGCAGCAATTCCTATATGGAGTCTCTGATCACTTCTCACCTCCACATTACTGTGACCTTGGCCTGGGCCACCATCGTCTCTTACCTAAATTTGAGCTATAGACCCCTACCTGGTTTCTCTTCAGCACCCAGAAGACAAAGGAATCTTTCAAAACACAGATTATAGCATAACAATTCCCTACATGAAAAGTTCCCATGGCTCCCTGCACATCACATTTGGAATAAAATTCAAACTCCGTTTTGTAACACATAAGGCCATAAAACACCTGGCCCGGTTTATCTCTCTAGACTTCTCACACTGACCTCTCTGTCCAGTGTCTTCCACTCCAGCCACTCAGGCAACAATGCCACTTCTTGAGCTTACCATGTCAGTTCCTCCTCAGGGTCCTTGAATCTGCCATTTCCTCCAGATTCTCTCAGGCTCTGGGCTCAGACATCAGTTCCTCAGAGATGACCTTTCCAGCCATCCTTTATAAAGTAACAGCCTTCCTCATTGCTTAGCCCCTTACTCTGCTTTACTTTTGTGCACAGCACTTATCACTACCTGAAATTATAGTATATATGTATTTATTAACATATTTATTATAATCTCCTTAATTTGAGAGTAATACCACAGGGAAGTAACATAATGTCTTATTTGAGTTTTATCCCTAGAGACCAAAACAGTGACAGCCACATAACAGACATTCAATAAATAATATTTTGAATAAAATAATAAATTAATAATAAAATTTGGCTACAGAATTATTTGTTTTTTATCATACTCTTGAGTCATTATCAAATCAATTTTAAAATAACAGATGAGAAGAGTAAAAATATTGTACAGATACCTATGTCCCAAATCATTTTAAGAATTTCACAAAAGTTCAATTAAAATCTGAAAAGATTTTAAACGAAGGCAGACAAGAAAAAAAATTAAATATCTATTTGTGATCAAATAAAAATATTAAAGACATTTTCAAAAAGAACAATGAGGGATTGTGTGGGAATGAACAAAGAGGGAGAACATGTTGTGAAGATACGTGCTACAAAATGCTAAATATATTTTAAAGCTGCAGTGATTAATAATGTGGTACTACTAAACACACATCACACAAAGAGAATAGCTGCAAAATCAGTGAAAGGAGCCCCGGCATGTATAAAACTTAATATAGTATAAAGTAAACATCTCAACCAAATAAATAAAAGATAACTAATTCTTTAAATGGTATTGGGTAAATCAGGTATTTGGGAAAACTCCAATCAGGTCCTAACCCAGCATGGTACAACAATAATGACACCAAAATTATGGACCAACCAAAGAGAAAATATTAGAAGTATATTATAAAAAGCACGACAAAAAATACAAGTAAATAGTTAATGGATCTTGGGGGTGAGGAAGGCCTTCCAATGCATGATGTTTATAGGAAAAAAAAATCAGTAACAGTGACCACATTAAACAAACCAAAAACCAAAACGACATTTTTGAATGTTAAGTAATAGAAACAATGTAAAAGGCAATTCTCAAACCAGCAGAGGTTTCTTAAAGACTAACAAAGTTAATGTTTTTAGCAAATTCATAATTCACTCCTACAAATCACCATGTTTCCCCGAAAATAAGACCTAGCTGGACCATTATTTCTAATGCGTCTTTTGGAGGAAAAATTAATATAAGACCCGGTCTTATTTTACTATAATATAAGACCAGGTCTTTAATATAATACATATGATATGACATGATATGATATGATATGATATGATATGATATGATATGATATGATATGATACTGGGTTTTATATTAATTTTTGCTCCAAAAGATGCATTAGAGCTGATGGTCAGGCTACGTCTTATTTTCGGGGAAACAAAGTCAGTTACCTCATGAACAAAACAAAAAAAATAATGTTTGCTTTGCAGGGGGTGGCACCTGGCAAGCAGTTGGTAGATATTCAATGTCATATTTCTTATTAATAATACATCTAAAAGAAAAACACTAATATTTTAATAGAAAATGGAACGTGACAGAAACAAGAGGTTAGCAAGTAGTCTAATTAAATAAATGCAGATTAAAACCATGGCTTACCATTTTTACTGGAGAATTAAACAAAATACTCAATATTCAAAACCTATCCTCAAATCATTAATAATAATGTAAATTTTTACAATTTTTCTCAAAGCTATTTGGTTCATACTACCCAAAGCAATCTACAAATCAATATAACCCCTATCGAAATCCCAGTGACATTTTTCACACAAATAGGAAAAGTATTGCTAAAATTCGTATGGATCCACAAAAGACCCATAACCAAAGACGAAGAGCAATAAGAACAAAACTGGAGGCATCACACTTCCTGATTTCAAATTATATTACAAAGCTATAGTAATCCAAACAGCATGGTACTGGCATAAAAACAGACACATAGACCAATGGAAAAGAATAGAGCGCCCAGATATAAACCCACCCATATACAGTCAACTAAATCATTGACAAGGGTGCCAAGAACATACAAAGGGGAAAGGATAGTTTCTTTAATAAATTATGTTTGGAAAATTGCAAAAGTATGAAATCAGACCTTTATACCATGCACAAAAATTAACTCAAAATGGGTTAAAAACTTAAACATAAAACCTGAAACCTTAAAACACCTAGAAAAAAACAGGGGGAAAAAGCTCCTTTATATTGGTCATGGCAATGATTTTCGGGGGGGGCAGGAGGAAACTTTGGGGGGTGATGGATATATGTATGGCCTGACAGTAGTGATGGTTTTAAAGGTATACACTTACTCCCAAACTGACTGAGTTGTATACATAAAATATATGCAGCTTTTTAAACTGTGAATCATACCTTAATAATGTGGTTTTCAAAATAAGTAATATACTGCATTTCTCCTAATCTAAGTATAAGGTAGAGCACAATTTAAGTATCACAAAAAAAAAAGAAAGAAAAGAAAACAAGTTAGCAACATGATATGCCACCACTTGCAAGTCAACAGCAGAAACGACAAAAAGTAAAAGGTGGGTAACTTTGAACTAGTAAGAGATGCTATAGCAAGAATCTTAATGTGAAAAAAATCACTCATTCACCAGTAATTTTTAGTAATAGTTGGTGTAGTGGGTTGAATGATGCCCCCACAAAAAAAAAAAAAAAAAAAAAAAAAGTTATGCCCACATCCTGACCTCCAAAACTATGAATGTGACTTTATTTGGAAAAAAGACTTTTGCAAATGTATTAACTTAAGGATCTCAAAATGAGATCATCCTGGGTTATCCAGATGGGCCCTAAATCCAATCACCAATGTCCTTTTAAGAGATACACAGGGAGAAGAGGAGAAGGTCATGTGAAAGGCAGGCAGAGATTGGAGTTATGAGGCTACAAGATAAGGAATGCCAGGAGCCACCAGAAACTGGAAGAGTCAAAGAAGGAATTCTTCCCTAGAGCCCCCCCCAGGGAGTGCAGGCCTGCTGACAGCTTGATCTTGGACTTCTGCCTTCCAGAACTGTGAGAGAATAAACTTCTGTTTATATTTAAGCCACCAAGTTAGCAGTAAGTCATTACTTCAGCCCTAGGAAATGAATATAGGGGAATATACTATACAATCTTTTTTTTATTATTAATTTCAGGTGTACAAAGCAATATAACAGTCAGACATTTAGACCCCTCACAAAGTGATAACCCCCCCCAATCCATTACCCCTCTGGCATCGTATATAGCTGTTACTATACCATTGACTATATTCCCTATGCTGTATTACACATCCCCTGGAGGGGAGGAGGGGAATACACACAAACACACACACATGTAAATATAATATATATATATATGTTATATATACATATAAAACATATATACATAATATATATGGCATATATATGTGTATATGTGTGTGTGTATTTATATATATATGTATATATATATATTTAATTATAGTTGATATTCAATATTATTCAACTTCAGCTTTAGGCTTATAGCACAGTGAAGGGATTAAAAAGTACAAATTAATAGTCACAGGATATGAAATACATTTGGGGGAATATAATCAATAATGTTGTAAAGATTATGTGGGGTGCTGGATGGGCACTAGACTTATCAGGGAGCTCACTTCATAGACTGTATAGTTAATTTAAAAAAAAACAGTGAGAAAATATAAACAAATAAATGAAGAATAAATAAAAATGTGAAAAAGGAGATTGGAAGGAAATACACCAAAATGTTGACATTGATTATATTTGGGTAAAATGATCATAGGAGATATATGTTTTTCTATAATGTTCTTCTCCATATTTTCAAAATTTTCAACTCTGAGCATAAATAACTTCTATAATCAGGAAAAATAATAAATGGTCTAAAAACATAATACTTGAAAGAAGTCACTTTTAAAAAGAAAATTGTTCTACTATAATCCTGTTACGAAGACTTAACTATGCTTTTTCTTCATGTTCCCTTCTAAACTTTGTCTTATAATTAAACAAGACATATATTGGCAGTCAAATGCAAAGAAGAAATATTCCTTAAAATTTCTCTAATATAAAGCTTTAGAAGGATTTACTTCTCTGTGTTTTCTTTCTTTAAATTGTGTTCACTTCTTAATGCATTCCCATAATTCTTCTTGAGCCTCCTTTTGTCTATCTTCTCACAAGGTATTTCTTATAAATACACTATTTGCATTGTTTTGGTAAGATTTGGGCATATTCTATCAAGTTCAAGGTCTTATTGCTAATAACAGTACAGCTTGTCCTGACCCATGAATTTAAATAATTCAGCTTCTTTATAGCTTTTTATTTTATAATAAAGATTATTAATATTTTTAAAATATCATTTAATATTTATTGAATAATATTTATTTAATATTTTAAAAGATCTTATTTTTAGAGCAGTGTGATATTTATAAAAGAAATGAAGAGAAAGTACAGAGAGAGCCCATACATTCCTCGAACCCCAGGCAAACCCCCCTGTTATTAACCTCTTGTATTATCGTGGTACACTTGTTACAGTTGATGAACCAATATTAATCACGAATCATTATTATTAACTAAAGCCCATTATTATTAACTAAAGTTTACATTAGGGTTCACTCTTGATATTGTATATTCTAGGGGTTTTAACAAATGTGACACGTATCCACAATGAGTGTATCATACAGAATATTTTTAGATCCCTAAAAATCCCCTACTCTCCTCCTACTCATCCCTCCCTACCTCTGAAACTCGTGGCTACCACTGATCTTTGTACTGTTTTCACAGTTTTGCCTTTTCCAGAATGTCATACTGTTGGAATCCAACAGTAAGTAGTCTTTACAGATTGGCTTCTTTCCTATAGCCACATGTATTTAGGGTGCCTCCGTGTCTTCATAGCTTGATAACTCATTTCTGTTTAGTGCCGAATAATATTCCATTGCACCTGATAGCTTCTTAAAGGAAGCTAGATTTGGAAAAATTAAGAAGCTAGATTTGGAAAAACCTGCAAACGGAAAAACCTGCAAACCTTCTCTATTGCTACATACAACACTTTCTGATCTCTTCATTTTTACGTAGTAGTGACTATTGCATTAGCCAACAGACAAAGCCCAAAAAGGCAAACTCAATATAGCCCAGAGGAGAAGTCTGACCATGGCACTAATATCTAATTAAAGTATTCTCACCTAAATTGCTAACTAATCTCTGTTCCTTGAAAGACCAGCTTGGTCTTCATTCATTTAATGGGGGGGCGGGAAAGCTAAAAGAGTCTTTCTGACTCTTATTAATGTGGAAATAAATGGGGGGGGAGTTTTATTTCTTGGGATTCAGAGATTATTTTCTTTTCTCATTATATTGTCATTCACTAGTGGTTCACTTCAAAAGATTTGGCAAGTGCTATAATTCCCCATGCTTCCTGAACAAAGTAAAATTTCCCCACAAAGATTTATCAATACTTTTTACACCGTGAGAAATGTAGTCTTTTTCTTAAAATATAGCTGAGCTATTGAAATACACTATTATTTTTTTTTATTATCATTGTGCTATAAAATTCTCTTGGGCTTTGTTATTAGTGTCTTAATTTAATTTTCCTCAGATGACATGGTTCTACTCATATATAATGCTATTTCCACACTTATCTTTAGTAATTCTTCCCTCCTCTTGTGGCTTTCCATGCTGTTTCTATGATATTCGTTCCTTAAACCTGACAGGTAACTATAATGATTCATGCAGTAAAGAATGCATTGGTGTTGAGCAAAGACAAACACAGAATCTGTAATGCAAGCAAGGGCCAGAGAAGCATCCCATAGGCACAGACTCTTTTTGAAGCCATTCCTACCCCACCCCTCACTTCCCAATTTAGGTTTAACTTTTAATTACTTCACCATGAAGCATCCACATAGCAGTTTTTAAAACTTCATATCACTTAACTTCATTTCTTCCCGAGTGCTGAAATGTAAAAGTTCTAACAATGCTGTTTCATGAGGAATCTCAAAAAATAGGCAGGAAACACATTTAGAAGAAAGCTAATTTCTAGCAATTAGGCCAACCAGAGCTCCCTAATTTGGACATAATAAATGATTAAACCTTATTTTGTAGTCATAGATAGGTGAGGTTTCAGAAACTTAAGATATATTCAGATAGATACATTCTTATTTAAATGCAAAGTGCTACATCATTTGAGTCTGTGAATCTTTTCATTCACAAATTATGTAACATATGGCAACACACATGAGAAAACTTCTAGAACTGCAGTCTTATTCAACTACTCTTGTGCTTTCTACCAGTGCTTACTATCTGTCACTCTTGCCAGGGGTTAAAGGACAACTAAACGAAGACTATAAAAGTACAGGCACTTCAATGATTAAGCAAGATACTAAATTACACTGAAACTCTGGTTATTAAGACCTGACCCATCGGAATCCCTAATTCACTGGGGTTGTATAGAAGACAGATGGATGGTTTGGTAACCAGATCAGAAAATGGCTGCAAGTATAAGGCAGAAGTGAAATATGAGGAAGTGAAATCAGGGGAAAGGACAATGTGAGAATCAAAGCAAGCTAAATTTTGAGTCGCAAAGACACCTGGAAAGAAAAATACATAAATAAAGCAGAATAGAGAAGACAAAACTATGCCACAGGAGAAATGAATAAGGAAAACATGAGGAAAGGCCAGCAGTTAAATTGGTGTGTTTGTGTAGACCAAAGTGAGTGGATGGAGATGTGAATGGTGCTACTTCTATGACGAGACATGAATCTATGTGACTGTGTATACTCTAAACTACCCAATTTAGCTAATGAAATATCTTAAATATTCAAACCCAAGTTATCCAGAATTTTTCGTCAGTGGTGGTTCCAGATCTTATCTATACAAAAGAGTTAGGCATAGCAATTTGGTTGGAAGAGAGAAACATCAAATTATGTTTTTATATAAGTGGCATTATTTTCCTAATATAAGTTATAGAAAAATAAATATAACAAACTTTACTAGAGGCTCTATATACATATTACTTAATATTTAAAAATGCTTATTAAAATTCAGTTCCAACTGAATTCTCAAAAGTACTAAGGGTTTTTTGAAGAGTATTTCTCTTATTTGTATTTGTTTTTTTTTTACATCATTTTTCCCTAAAATTGCTCCAGAATTTAGGTATGGCTCAAAACCTGCTAAAAGGTGTACTCCAGCTATAAATTACACACTAATAATGTAATATGATGGAATGGACTAAGGCATTGAGGTGGCTATTTTCAGGACACAGAAGGATTTGGACAGGAATCCAATTATAAAGTCTGAAAATCATCTTCTGGTTAGGTCTTTAACCACTCAAACCTAAAATTTCCTCTTTAGTAAATTTTGATTAAAGACTAATAATCTCCTTTGACTCTATATGTTAACTTACACCTATACTGATATGAGCTTCAAAATAATGTAAAATCTAGAAATTAAAGTTAAAAATAAAATCAGCCACTTCATTTAGGAGCAACTAAGTAAAAAAAAGATAGATATTTGAAATTTTACTGGATTACCAGAAGATAAATTTGTTTACTTAATTTTAACACAGATTCCTCTCACTTTTGTACATAAGGTGACCAACTTGTCTTAGTTTGCCAGGGACTTTCCTAGTTTTAGCACTGACAGTGCTACATCCCAGGAAATCAGGATGGTTGGATATATCACCTGCAGGGAACACATCAACACAGGGAAACCAAAAGATTGCTGTAACTTCATTGACTAAATACTAATCCATCTAGGTAACATTTACATCAGCATGTTGGATAATACAGGGCATATTTCAATTGACATTTCTCATATTAGAATCCAACAACTATTTGTGAAGCCATTGAACCAACATAATCATATTTTTCTATTCTGTTACATATAAGAAAATTAGGATTATTCACAGAATAGAATGTGCACAGTTCTTAGAGCATTTGCAAGTAAGGTCCTCTGTTTTAGTGCCCATAACAAAGAACTACTGTTGCCATTTGAATTTTCTAAGAACCCTGAAAGAAATGCATCATCAGGTTTGTGAAGCCAAAAGGAAATGTATAATTGTGTAATGGTCTAGTGAATCCGGGTCACTACAGTCAGCCACAGCGGCAAGGCAAGCAGAGCTCACTTTGGAGCAGCTGAAAAATTCTCATTGTCCCTACGAACTGTTTGGAATTCACAAGGTAATCTTCATAACAGCCCTGCAACTCATGCATTATTATCCCTTGAGGCTCAGTGAAGTTAGGTAATTTGACCAAATTCATGCAGCTAATACAGAGAACGGCTAGGCTTGAACACAAATCTGCCTGTGGTCTTTCCATTACGCCCCCTCTTTTTGCCTAGTAGAGCCTAAGGGCCTTCTGAGGATAAAAAATGAGACACCATTTAAAATAAATAATAGAAATTTGTAACATCTATGAACATCATAACAGCCAGCTCCCTCTGTTTGAAAACTCATTAGTTGAACAGTGATGGCATATGGATGGATCCACATTTTTAGTATGATTGTATTACTACTATGATTGTTCTTCTTGTTTAGTTGTCTAGAACAACAGAGTGTCTCTGTGGAAACTGCTCGGTGAAGAAAAAAGGGCATTCTTGAGCAAGAGTTGATTGCTAGAGCATCAGCAACAGACCCACACGACTTGCTCCTAAACCTGTTTTCTGTATTCTCAGATCTCTTCTCACACTTTCCTAGAAAAGAAAGAACATGCTCTGCTATTGGGCATGACGCACATACAAAATCACTCGCTTCTAAGAAGTAGTGGTGGCCACTGACCCATTTTGTACAGGCACGAACATTTCCTCGTTCCCTAACTTAGGCAAGTGATGAACCTAGTGAGGGATCCCAGTGGAGCACAGTGATTAAGGGAGTCGTTTCTGGAGCCAGATTACCTGGTTTTAAATCCCAGCTGGACCACTCTGTCAACTTACTTCATCTCTAGGCCTCAGTTTCCTCATCTATAAAATGGCAACGATCAATTTCCCTCAGAGTTGTTATGCAATAACCTGAGTTAATATAGACAAGATCTAGTATACAGTAAGAGCTCCATTAGTTTTAGCTATCATTTCTCCAGCCAAGGGCATACAGCCTTCATAAAAAGCCATCTACTGAGTCACAGAATCCACAGTGCTGAGTACCAGGCACCAGAACTACAACAGGTTTAAGACACGGTCTTGATATTTAAGAAAATTATAAGCCAATTAAAAAGACAAGAAATGGACCAGCTACAGTGCTGAGTGTTGTCATGCATTATCACATTTCATTGCTGACAAACAATATTAGATAGACACTATTATTCACAGATGAAAAAACTGAGGCTCAAAGAGGTCACCCCTGCTTTTAAACACTATGTATCCTGTTTCATTCCATACGAAGGACTATGACCTCCCTTTCTTCAGTCTCAACATCCCCTGAAGTCAAAAGAGCAAGTATGAAAATCTTGGAGATCTTATCGAGGAAAAGTGTTTGGGGAACAGCCTGGGGAAAATGACTCAAAGCGGTCACTTTGAGTCGGGATCACAACGCCGGGATCACACAGGCGTTGCCATTGTTAGAGCTAGCCTGCTGTAAGCTCAGGTTCATGCTCAATAGTCATCCTCTTTCTTTCATGGTACAGACTTCAGGAAGCCAGGAAGCTCTCCTTCAGCTTTAAATGCAGCCATTACCCACTCAGTTCTTTGAATATTGTCTCCATCTCCTTCAAACTGCTGAAGACTTGGATGGGATCTTCCTTCTTACCATTCCCTCCCCAATCTTCCCCCAGCTCTCACAGCTCCTGGAGAACAGCTCATAGATCCTATGTCTATAAGCTGTTAAATGCTGCTCTCTTTGGGATACCAGGAAATAATGAATCATAAACAAGAGAAAGTAAAGAAATTTGAAAATCTTACGAAGTTCTTATAGTCATAGTCCTTGGGTGATAGCAGTGGACTTCCTTTCAAGAAGTTAACAAGAACTTGTGTGTTTGATTTCCTTCTTCAGACCCACAGAAGAGAGTTGATCAAACCTCTCTTCTCACCTCTTTCTTCCTCACTTTCCTAGACATAAATATTCTTTTGAAGAATGAGCCAACCAACAGACTAAATTGTTGGTGGTAGAAAACAGAATAAGCCAACTATATCTGAAATAGATGTAGACTCATATCGAAGGCTTTTAATCAGTCTTAGAAAAGTTTTTTTTTTCCCATCACAAATGTCCTCCGTGGACATATAGAGACAAGAACTTCTAAAAAAACAAATACTTTACAAATAAAAAAGCAGGCCATAGAACCCGAAAGAGCTGGATGTTGAGAAGCTGCATATATATATATATAAATATATATATAAAACATGATCTTCAAATCTGAAGCAGTAAGAATCAATATTAATTTTGAAAATCCATAGGGACATTGAAACCACTGGAAAAAAAATAAAAGCATCATTAAACTGGATCTGTCTAGTTGACTCTGCACTGGTTGAAATTTGTGGATAGCTTCACTTTCTTATTCAATTTGAATATTTTATTTACTTATGCTCACTTTTGTTTCAAATAGGATTAAGGAAGTTCTAATCACATAGATGGATGGAGACCAAAAGCTGAATCTGATAATGATTGTTAATGTGTCAAGCTTTGAAGGCAGAGGGAGAGAAGAATGGCTTTTCATTCCTGAAACAATCATATTTCTGAGGATTATCAGGTGAAACACTCAGAAAAATGTGTTTTGGTAGGAAAGATTAATAAAAAAGTTCATTTCCATTAGAAGTAAAATCTCAAACCATCTCTACTTAAAAAAAAACTGTACTTAAAATGACATGCATTTTATTTTACTAAAGTATAGAATAGTAAGCAAAGTTTTGGTTGCCTTGGTAACAAATTGTTGTCACAGAAGATGTAAATCTCACAAAAAGGAGATAAAAAATGCTTTTAGTACACTATGTGTATTATAGAGAAATGGAGAAATTAAAAAATAAAGTGTATCAACATCCATTTTTGTACTTCTAAAGACATGTCCTGGCTTAAGCAAAGGATCCCTTATGCTACTTTATATTTCCTGAGCTCCTCAAAACTATCCTCAAGTGTCTCACAATTTACTGTCAATCACAAAGTTTTTAAGAAAAATGTTTAAAGTTCAGTGATTTTTCTGTATGTGTTTTTTTTTCATAATTCAGTGCCCCACAAGTTGTATTCCTCCTAATTGCCCAAATGACTTATTAATAAAGACCTAGCTAAATATTATCAACATTTCTATTGTTACTGCTCCATAGTACATGATAAAGACACTCATTTAGATTATGAGGAAAGCAAATGCTTTTCCTCTTATATTCTGTCAGAGTCCATTTAATCAAAAGGAGGTTTAGAAGTCCAATCTTCGAAAATGTAGTCTTCTTAATCTATTGATAAGCAGCTTACAAAAGGAGAAAGGAAAACTTTGGGGATCCTATATAAGAAAGAGAATTATTCACAGCCTAAGGAGGGGGTTGTTCAAATGAAAAGAAACTTCACTGGGTAGGACAGTTGAGGGAAAAGATCAAGGGCAAATAGGCAGGTGAGAGTCCCATCTCTTCAAAATTTATTTGTCTCTCCATTAATAATTATTTGGGTTATTTAAAATAATAAATATTCATTGAATTTTTAAATGTCACCTAGAGAAAACGGCCATCAATATTCTGGTATTTCCTTTCCAGTTTATTCTGTATTTCCTTTCCAGTTTATTTCTATGAATGTTTTACATACTTAAGTGTTTCCTAATAGTATAGCACAATCATCATAAACATCTTTAAAGGCTATAAAACATGTTCAACATGTTGAAGGCATTGTAATTTACTTTTTAATTGCTCTACTTTAGAACATTTATGTCTTTAATAAATGTTGTTACTACATATGAACTGCCTATTGATATCTTTGCAATGTGGAGAGAGGAGAAAATTATCGGAGAGAGAGAGCAATTTTTACTTTTTCTAATCTGAAAATCCATAATTATAATAGGACATTTTCATATATTCTATCAGTATGTGAAGACTACAATATTAGCTAGCATACAACAGCTTAGAAAATAGTTAATGAAACATTTCTGTGAAACAACTAGAGAAGAGTTCCTTTGATAGAAAAATGAGCATACATTTAATCACATACAATCAAACATAATTGAAAACATATTGAAGGACAGACAGCAATTTTTAAAAAGAAGAAATATTACACTAAAAATAATCCCAGCATGTAATGTATGATATGTATGTTAAGATCTAATTTATGTATTGCAATATGTATTATACTATGTTTATATAATACGTTTATATTATGGGAAAAGTAGAGCTTAATTTACAAATGCTAATTTGTAAGGGTTCAGGCTATTCATCTGGGCTGCTAACACTGGTCCCAGGAGTGGGAGATAATTGACTTTTATATACCAGGGGTACCAAAAAAATGTATATAAGTGGACACTTTGGTCAACATTGCTCAAGCAGTAGTTCGCCATAATCAGAAGTGTCTGGACGCTGCTGGTAACCACTTTGAGCACCTCTTGTAATTGCAGAAGTCAAACGTGACTTGTATTCATCTTTTGTTATTGGTATATATTGAGTACTAAAATTCTAATAGTTTTTTTCCTTTCTTAAAATATGTATACATTTTTGGGCACACTCTGTAGTTATTAAAATTATTAGCAGGTTTAATTTTTGTATTTTGAAAAGTATCAAGTAAAAAAAATTATAACATTTAAAAATGTGCACATAAAAAATCTGGAATGTAGGCATATATGCAGTTTGACTAAAACTATACTTTCCCATTTTTAATTGTGTTGTCTTTTTATTTTTTATTCTTTTCTATTTTTTATTAAATTTATTGGTATGATACTGGTTGGTAAAATTATGTAGGTTTCAAGTGTACAGTCCTATAATATATCGTCTATATATCACATTGTGTGCTCACCAACCAGAATCAGTTCTTCGTCCATCACCAAAATCATATTATTAAAATGTCAGAAGTATACCAAAATCTGAATAACAATTGCCTTTGGATGTTGGAGATATGGATAATTTTTTCCTACACTCCTCTTTTGTACTTTTTCTAATATTTTATAATACATATGAACTAGTTTTATCATGGAGAAAACCATATTATATACTTTACTAAAATAAATAAAAAGCATGCCTGGCTTTGATTCCAGTCTGTTGATCTTTAGCTGTGAACTGGACAAACCATTTGCTCTCCCTAATTCTTTCATTATCTGTAAAGACAATTAATAATGTCTGCTCTGCCTACCTGATGGGTTTTTATATGAAGTAAATAAAAATCTTGTGGAAGTGTCATATAAATCACAAGATCACTGCTTTCACATCCAAAATAAGGAGTCTTTATACAGTAGTGCCCTTCCTCTTGCGCACAGGACATCCCTATCATGTGGATAATACAGAAAATGAAGAGCTAGAAAAAATATCTTTAAATTGATGCTTCCAATATTTAGACACTGTGTTTGTAAGGTTGATGTATATCTAGTAGATGGGTGTATAGTGCAGTGTAAATTACAAAGAAAACAGAATGAATTGAAAGGAACCCAAAGCACAGCCACTCCACAGCACTTAGAGAGGCTAGAATGAGAAATGGTGTGGAGTTACCTTGGAGACTAGGGTCAAGGAAAATCACAACAAAATGACTTTTCAGTTACATTCCAATTAGCCTCCATCCCATCTTTATGTCACTGAGGACATGCACTTGCTTTGAGTGCCGGCTAATGGCTTGCTAATAGGGCAGGAGAAAAAGAAAAATATAGTGCCAACGTCCTTGGTTTCATTTCGCCCTCAAATATTTTTTTTTTTTCTAAAATTAACTTTAACATTTGCCTTCAACTAGGTAAGTCTGGGTCCGAACCTGGATCTGGCACTTCATGGCTGTAGTAGCTTAGGCAAATCCTTTGCCGTCTCTGAGCCTATTTTTCTTATATGTAACACTGAAATGATAGCACGTAAATTGAACATAATGTAAAGACTGGAGATAGTGTAAGTTAAATTGGCTGACACATAGCTAAGTGCTCAGTAGAAGTTGCAGCAGGCATTACATTCTTACATTCTATGTGAAGGTCTGAATTAGGTGTGGTGGGCAACGGGTGGGTAGATTCTGTGGTCAGTTCTACCTCACACCAATCTATGTAGGAATACCCCCATGCAGGCAGGTGTCCATCTTCCCACATGCATCGGGTTGAGTAACTGCCTCCACACCCCATGCTCGGCCAGTATGGAGAAATAGCCAGTCACTGAGCATTTACAGAGTGCTAGGCATTGTGTTCAGCCTATGACTCGGGCAGAGTTTCACTGACTCTCCACAACAATCTATGAGGCTGAAACAGTTAAAATGATAAACCTGTGGAATGAGGATGGTGATAGTACTGCCCAAGGTCCTCCCAGCATCAGAGCAGGTCCTAAACCGAGGCCTTTCTGACTCTCAAACCCGTGCCCTCCCTAATCACACAGTACCAGTTCTTGAATCCAGATCCATCATGATGAAGTGATTGTCTTCTGGTCTAGGAAACGCGTCCCCAGCCTTTTCCCCAATAGATTCTCTTTAAAGATAAAAACTATGTAGACATCTATTATTTCCCTCCCCAATGATACTTGTACTTTTAATTTCCTTTGGGACAATGCATAAGGATAGATGCTACCTTGACTGCAGACATGCTTTCATATAAAATTGCAAGTTATTTGGCATGACAGCAGGTATATACATTTTAAAAAATAGATTTACTAGTATGTGGGAGATAAACTTTTTACCTAAATCAGCAGCCCACTCATTGGGATTCACTATCTAGATCTTTCTTGGTCCTGCCAAAACTTACACTTGACCTGGAATGTCTTCTTTTAGATGTATGGAATAGATAGATAGATAGATAGATAGATAGATAGATAGATAGATAGATATAGATATATAGATATATAAAATTTCCATTACTCTGAGAATGAAAGTGTTATATATCTCTGTTAAAATGTACAGAAATATGTATATGTATATATATGTGTGTGTATATATATGTATATGTATGTATATATATAAAGATATATATATATATATCTTATTTCTGTACATTTTAACAGAGATATATAACACTTTCATTCTCAGAGTAATGGAAATTTTAGACTATTCTTTCATTTATTCTCTGCATGTACGAGTATTTATATATAAGTTAATAATTTGTGTACTTACTGTATGCCAGGTACTGGAACACACTAGTGAGCACGACTTTAACGTCGGCCCTCACAAACTCTATGGTCTGCAGGGATGCATGCCTAAGGAAGTCAGCTACCAGTTAAAACACATTCTGGTGAGTACTATAAAGGCAGTACGAGTTGCCTTAGGAGGCTAGAAGAGAATACCTGATTCAGGGTACCACAAAAAGCCTCCAGAAGGGAGTGATGTCTAAGTTATGGCAAGAAGAAGAGTAGGAAACAGTCAAATAAAGTTACCAATGAGGAATGAGAGAGTAGGGTATGGATGAGAGACAGGATAGTGGATTTAGGGAATCAAAGAAGTTTAATATATGTCAAAGGCATAATGTGAGAGATAGAGTGTCCTGAATTGTGGCTGGAGACCAAGGTGCAACACTTAAAAATGCCTGTTAAGGAGTCCAAATATCATGTGCTCCGACTGGCATGAGGAAGAAATATTATACCTCTTCAAATTGCCCAACATACGAGTAGATGCCAACCTCATCTGCCTCATGTAATGCCAGCTCTGTGCCACTTCTTATAAATCCAAATCCCACTGTTGCATAACACCAGATTACTTTTACCCATCTGGTGCATCCACCCATCCCCTAGAGTGTTGGTATCTAACAGTTCACAGATGTTCCCCTCCTCCAGAAAATTGCCCTGGGCTGGTAGAAGCCATTTCACCCAGGAAGGATATGCACCACCTGACAAAGGCTCTCTCCTTTGATCAAGCTTTCTTCAGTCTCCTCTGAACCATCCGTTCCACCAGGCTGGACCTTAGGCTTCCTTCTCTATTCTTCCTTGTCTTATCCAGTTTGAGTAAGAATCCTGCTCAGTAAGCTAGGCAACATTTCCCCACCCTTGCTATCTGACCACCCTTTTATCTGATCAAATTCCTCGTCCCCCTACTCTTGATATCTTATCACCCTACCCTGCCTTTAGCAAGGATTCTGCTGAGTCAGTCTAGCAAGAATCCTTCTTCTTTAGTTATTTTCTACCCACTGACTCCCTCCCTGTTCCTTGGTTATAAATTCTACTTGTTCTGTTGGAGTTGAAGTTGAGTCCTCTCTCCCATACTACAAAACCACATCACAGTTTCTTCCCTTGAATAAAGTCTGTATTATCATCTTTAACAAGTGTCATGGATTTTTGCCTTTAGCGTACGTTCTGACTGAGTGATTATGATATGGGATCAACTCTTCAGTGCAGTTAAGGGTCCAAAGCCTTCCCCATACATCAGACCAAGACCAGATTTGACCTCAAACCACATTTTCACTTGCCTCTTTCTCCTTCTTACTCTGCTTCATGCTCTCCTGGAGAGGTTTTCCTGAAGAGCACTCTTGCCATAAATCAAGTGCACCTGAATTCCTGGTCAGTCTCTCTTTGTAAGGAACTTACTGAAGGCATGCACAAAAATTAATGAAAAAATTTTATGAGGTGAATACATATAAAGGGTATTAAATTAAGGAAAGTTATCTTCAGCAGATGACTCAGCAAGCAGTTATTCATACAATGCAGCCTCTTGGAATGGCACCATAATTGAGGAAACCCAGTTCAGAAGACAAAAAACTATTACAATATTACTCCTGTTTAATGTAGAATCTTCTAAATATCGAACAGGGACTACATGGACCACATTAACACTTTATACAGTCCTTTTCCCTTAAGCCAGCTTTCTTCACACCAAAGTTGCTTTCCAACCTTCCTCCTTAAAGATTCCCTGATATCGTCTACTTCAATCCCATCCCACGTGGCCCTTCTTGTTCTCCCCATTTCTTCCTGACTGTACATTACTAAAGCATAAAATACCGCTGTCCCACACACCGTCAGAGGATAAGAAGAACCGGGTGGTAGGTGACGGGGGAATGAAACGCTAGAAACTACATATGTTCATCATTTCTGTTCCTTTGTTTTCAAAGTGCACCACACATTTTTCGATTGTTTATTTAAGGCCTAAATCCTTAATGCTTTTCTCTGACATTTTTTCCACTTTGTTTCTTAGCAAGTTGTTCTCTATCAGTAAAGCAGGAGCATAGCTAAAGCCCTGAAAGGAAAAAATGAGGAAATAAACAAACAAAACAAAACTCATAAAATAGATAAAACTAAGACTAAGATGTGCTCCCTACCCTTATCTCTCTTCACACATATCTTGAGACAAAATGCCTATTATTATCAATAGAGGGTTCTTGAGCACCAAGAGAGCCTTCCTTAAAAAATATGAACTAGGACAAAGCAAATGCATAGGAAGATCAAGTTATCTTCATCCAGAAAAAAAATGATGAATAATATCTACTTTGCAACCAATGTGGCAGTGTTGAGGTTGTGAAAAACATGTTACATTCATCCCTGGAAGACCCACGATGGCATTAAGATGTCCATGGATAATCCTTCCAGATGTGCTGCCAGGAGCTATCTGTAGTTTGTTCCAGTAGCCACCAGAACTAAGAAAGGCATTAATACTTCGCCCTGGAAAATGTATCTTTGAAATTCTTCCTTTAGTTGGTAGTGGCACCAGCAGCAATAGCAGAGCCCCATTTATTGCAACGCGTCAACACAGCTCCGTTCCTCTGAATGTACAGCACTGTGTACAGCAGAGTTTGGCTCTGCCAGAGCCCTCAGGAAGCCCACTTTCTGTCAAGTGGGTTGCTTTTCTATTTTATTAGATGCAAACTAAGGAAAAATCCCTGTTTTCATGGCTTTGAGAATTCTGTGTGCATACTTCAGGTGTCTGATTTATATGTTTTTCTAACCAACTCCAAAAAGAAAATATGATCATAGGTATTTTTTTTAAGGCTTGCAATGCCAGATTTTATTCCATGGAGTTGAAGCAATGGATGGCTAAGCTGCCTCCCTTCTCAGTCTATTTAGTCAGGAAGAGATCAATTTCCCAATGCAGTTGTGAGTTACTTGAAAAAGGTCCCTGTCTTATTCAATGTTGTATAATCAATTAGTGCATAATGATTTTGAGATGAATTTCTTCTATCCACATAATAATAATGTAAGAAGCTTTTCTCATAAATCCATGAGTTACTCTATCAAAATGGTATCTAGTAATGTGTATTAATTACACTTGCGTCCTCTCGTTAAATATATTACTACTATCAAATGAGATTTTATAGTCTCAGTCATATGAGAAAGAAATTGCATATTCTATTTCTTCAAAATTTCATCTCAATGCCAACACCTAACACAAGAAACATACTTCTACCAGATAAACTCAAAGCTATTCATAACCGGAGTTAACATATAGTTCAATATCAACATTATATATTATTTTATTATGTTGTATACCTTTTGAGTTCATAATTATGAATGATGGAGTTGAAGGATGAGGGTAGAATTGCTTCAGAATAGCTTGAGCCTCAGTTAATAAGTATTGAACTTTTGCTTGTTCCCCACCTATTTTCTGCTATCTCAACATCTCCTGCTAACCAGAATGTCATCCTATTGAAAAATAAACTAGGAGAGAGGTAATAAACTGCAAGTAGTATATGCGCAAGCTCAACCTAAACTGGCAAACAGGCATTTTTCCATAATAAGCAGACTTGAAGTCTCTATATAAAACTTGAGCTGACTCTGCTTAAAATAAATACCTCGAAGGAGAGCAAAGAGTGTAGGCTGAGACTGAATCTCAGAACTCATATGCTAAAAAGACTATTCCATGTTAAAAACAATCAAGTAAAACATAATTAATATGTCTTCAACATATTTCATGATAGAATCTCTCCTAGAATGCACGTTTGATAAATTCATGGCAGTATTAAAAAATAATATTTTACTGGTACCATTTAGCATTTTAGAGAATTTAAGGGCTTAAATTAAAAGTCTGGTGAAGGCAATGAATATACACAACTCTGAAAATGTCTTCGGCAATATATTTTGGCATTTACTCCTATGTAGAATTCTCAGTGTAGTATTTCAAAGATATTTTTGCTTGAATAAAAGTAATCTTGATTGAAGTCAATGTTAAAATTTTGCCATTAAATAGCTGATAGTTACCTAGCCAGTAGAATTGTATTGTTATTTGTATCATGGGAGTTAAAGGAGAAATCTATAATAGAAAGGCTGCTATAATATGCAAATGAAAAGTTTTGCCATAGAGATTAACAGAATACTGGTAATGCAGGTTCAATTCTGACAAACCAAGTCCTGTGCAGGCTGAGTTACATCAAATCACTGCTCTTCCAACAGGATTATGGACATAGAATCTATTGTTTCTGAAAGTACTCCCTTGAGAGCATGTACCATTTAAAATACTTTTTGTTAAAGACCAGGTATTATTTAAAAACTGCTGCAGTACCACCTGGTAACAGGTTACTTTAATTCTTCACAAAATGATAAACTTCAGGAGCTAAGATATATCAAGAGGGCCAGGATAAATTGCCTTAATATTCTGTGACATTCATGTAAATGACCATGAGTATAAAAGAAGTCAAAGACACACTGGATAAAAACTTTTAAAAATAAAAATAAAACAAGATACTTTGTTACAGTTGTTAGACAACCATGGTTGATAAAGGCTAACGTTTGTATAATGAGTACACCATGGGGAATGTTCATGGAGAAGATTTCAAGTTACATGCTACAAAAGCCTTTTGAATACGATTTGTACCAATCTGAATCAATTGCATAAGAATAGCTGAACAGTAAACTATTTTTAAGTTCCCTAAATTATTTTGACACCTAGCATGGAGATTGTAATGTACAAAGCATAGATAAATATTAGTTTAGTCGAACTGAAATCTGTTTGGAGAGCAGTATCACTCTAGCTACTGAATTTATTCAACTAAAAGCTAAACACTTATCTTTCCATTCAAGGGAAAAAAATAAAAATTCACTAAACTGTTAAACTACAGCATCTTCGAACCATTCACACATATAGGGTAGACCAGACAAGTCATGTCATGGTTAAATTCTAATAGAAGGTAAGACTTCATGGAATCTCAGTATGGTTATGATCAAAGCATTTGAGAAATTTTAGTGGCCTGCAGGTTATTTTGATGGCATGGAATTTGTTCAGATAATAAAGATTTCAAAATTGAGTAGGACTTTACATGTACCACTTTGGGTTTAAGCGTGAAAATATATTGTGTTGGTCAAGAATCCACAATGATTCTGCAAGGCCATTTTGGGGGAAGAACTTTACAAATGACACAGAGTTTCTTTCCCCCAAACTAGCTTGAAGTGTTCTTAGTTCCAGTAATTATTTTTTTCTCATAACAGGTCTAGATTTACTTCCTTCATGTTGGAATCTGGACAAATGTGTCGCCTGTCATCACCATGTTTCATCAGGCCCAGGAAAATGCTCACAGGGAAAGAATGGAAGCAGAATATTCTGGATATGTCCAGGCAGACAGAGTTTGCCAGGTTTATCATTTTCTAAAATGGTACTCCATGTTCATCGCTGGGAGTTATTCCTGCTGATGAACGAGGCAGGCAATATATCTTGGTTTTCATCTCCAATTATAATTACAATGCCAAACAAAAACTGAGGCTAGTTACTGGTCTGTAGGTTTTACTCCTCATCTGATTTTTGCCAAAAATTTTCCTCTGTGGAGTAATGCTGAAGTCAGTTCTTATCTTGTACACTCAACTTCAGTCCAGAGAAGCCCATTCACATGCAATATTGTTGAGCAATTTTAAGTTTGCTAAAGATGTTAGAGCAGAAATGAAAGAGGGGAGACTTATATACAGCATATTTGATGGCAAACAACCCTCAATCCTACTTTTCTCCAAAGACTCCACTGCTTTAACAGCAGTTGGACACATCCTCTCTGTTTGCCCTCTCCTCAACTTTGTCAAACAATTCAATTCTGCCCCCACACTCTTGTATTCTACTCACCTCCATGTAGAGCAAAAAGGAAAATAATAATAATAATTATTATTATTATAACAATTCTTTCATAAAGTCAACAAAATTCAGCAGAAGATAGCAGAGAGAGGTAAATTTTGAGACTCTTAGGAAAATACCACCACTAGTTTCATTCAGGCATACCTCTTTGTGGTACCACTCCCTCCATTCACCATATCAAAATAGTTACTGAAAACCCAACAGACTTTCTCGAAGAAGTATTATTTTGCAGGAGTGTAGATTCCATGTCGTTTCTGTAGGAACTAGGTATCTGGCTTAGTATGATTCCCTACCATGGTAATTGAGATCTAGGAGCCTATACCTTTAAGCTCCAGAGAACAGATGGGCATTGCAGTCATAGTGTAAGATTATCTTCCCCGTGCAGATGAAGGAGAAGCCTCATTGGGTTCAACTTTCCCAGTCATCTGGGTCTAGATCTCATCAGTACCCCAGGAGGAAGGGAGACACCTTGTCTCTCTGGCAAATAACTATTAACATAATCTCAACTGATATCAAATATATACTTCAGGGTTTTAATCTAAGCTTGCTTAATAATAAGGGTTAGATTTAGGAGAATTATAAATAATTATAGATGTCAGAAGTGATATACTTTTGTTTATTTAGCATTCCTAATCATGATTTGCTCTTTAATAGCTGCATTTCTAATATGATTAGCTCAAAATAATAACTGTTTCAGTGAAGGATTTATATTGAACTGCTTCCCTTGCCTGTTTATTGTTAAGCCAAGATGGAAAGGTATAATATTTATTAGTTATTTGGACATTTGTCTCCTGAAAAATGTCTTCCACATTAGGAAGTTTAGTTGGACTTAAAGACCAAAATGTAGAGCACAAAAAGTGAACATATTTGGCTACAAGAGAGAAGGCACTGTTCTGCATATGCAGAAATTGTGAGCTACAACTAGACCCAATTCTATACAGGCACATTTTAGAGATTTAAAGTTCCACACAAAAATAAATAATATTGTAGTGTGAAGTTTCTTTTTTAAAAAATCCTGGCCACTTCTTTTCAGCTCAAATATAAAATTCAGAATAAAAATATTCTCTTACATAAGTCTAATTGACTTGTGACGATAACAAAAGACCATGGTGATATTGTTAATTAGTTAAGAATCATTGGAATGACGTGTGTACTGCAAATATAGACAATCAGCTTTACCTTTTAGCACTATGACTCATTTTGATTGTAATTGTTTTTGCAGGACTTTTACGCTTTCCCCAACCTTTATTTTATTAGTACAAAGACAACAAAATTCAGCAGAAGGTAGCACAGAAAGGTAGCTCTGTTAACACTGACTTCTTGGCGAGGTTCTGTCTTAGAATATAAGTGGCTCTAGACAGAAAATTTAGAATTGTGTTCTCTGATGTAACCCCTCCACCAGCCTACCCTCACCCACAAACCCAGGACCCTAAATGAATTCTTCATCACAGTTTAAAACAGTCATGACAACTAATAATCTTTCCTCTTAGAAAACAAAAGGCCAAGCAACAACAAAAAGCTTGTTATTAATTACTATTTTATAATTAATTCTAAACTGGCAAAGCCAAGTAATCTTAAAATACACATAAAACTGCACAATGAAGGGAATAATATACAGAATGAGGGAAAATTGTGTCCTATCCGAATACGTGAGAACTTTCCATAATGTCATTAATGAAGGAAAGAAGAACACATTCTTTTATATCCATATATAAAGAAGGAACACATGCTTTTATATCCATATATATCCTTGTAATATATTATGTTTGGAGAGAGATATATCTATCTACATAGGGACTATCCTAATAGTATCTAAAATCAGAACTTATCCTTGGAGTCAACTGTGGTCTCAGCATGAACCTAATACATAGAATTGAATTAATAGGCTAGCCATGAAATGCTACATTTGAAAATAATTTATGTCTTCTAGCTAAAATTAGCTATATTTTGAGATTTATTACTGCATATACATACCGTATGTATTTTGTTTTCCAGTTTCTCATAAGTAGAATCTTTTCTCTGTATCACTTTTTTTAAGTTTCTCTGAGTGCTCTTCCTCAGTTATCCTGAACCATGGGGGGAATGAAAATTAACAATCTCATTTCCCTACTTTTTTTTTTTCTGATCATACCAAACTAATTCAAGTCAACCAGTACATATTAAGAACCTATTGTGTCAGGGAATTAGTATCAGAGAGTGAGGCAATTAGAAAGGAGTTTAATTTGGGATCCAGTGGTAGTATTTACAGCTAGGATCACAAAGTCCCAGATTATGTTATTCCTGAATCAAGCTACTTTACTGAATAGTCTATTCAAAGATAACAAAATACAATAAAATAAACCCCTTCCTCCTAGAACACATATGAGAGGCTTTTAAGAAATAGCCATTTACTTCAGTTATTTCATTTCATTATAATTTGATTTTGAACTCTTGGCTTGGTAATAAAAATCCCATCATCAACTTTGCAAGATGCAGAAAAAAATTGCTCATACATGCTTGGCCCTGCCAAGGTCCCACCTAATTGGGCTTACTCCCTGGGTCTCTAATATATTTCTTGGCTATAGCTACTAAGACATGAGTTCTCCCTGTGAATGAGCTAAAATGCAGACTAAATACAAATGAGATTCTTCCTGTAAATATATGTATTGTACAGGAATCACTCTGGTAACATTTTCCATGCAGGATTTAATTGCTAGAGAGCTTTTCTATCTGCCAAACCTCTTTTTTTTTTCTTGTGCTTTTTGAATAATAAGGCACATAAGCCTGCTAACACATAGAATATAAACAACACTAAACTGAATTTTAAGATATTCTACATGAAACAGAATTTGCATGTGTGATTTATGATACATTCATCTGATTCTTCATGTAAAATCAACAAACTTAAAGAGAAACTGTGGGCTTCAAAATTTTACTTGATAATGTGGAAGATAAAAAATGAATCTAAAATATCATCCTGGACAGATCCAAAATAGCAGAGTAGAGAAAAACTGCCTATTGCCTTCTGTGAACACATTCAAATTACAACTAAATTATAAAACAATCAACCTGGAAAAACATCTGAAGTTTAGCTGAACACAAGTTTTATAACTAAGGATATAAAGAAGATGGCATATCCAGACTGGTAGGAGGGGCAGAGACACAATAGGGGCCCCAAACCCCTGAGTGCTGGTTGAGAATCAGAAGGGATACCTCAGCCATGGAGATTCCCCCTGGAGAGTGAGGGACCTGAGCCTCACACCAGGCTCCCCCGTCCAGAGTACTGGTGCGTGGAATTGAGGAGCCCCCACAACACCTGGCTATGAAAAACAGCAGGGTTTCCAACCGAAGGTGTGGAACCAAAGGCTGCAGGAAACCCAGACATCCTCTTAAATGGCACACACATAGACTCACTCACTCACAGACACTTACCTTGGGCTCCAGCGGTGGGATGGTGACTTGAGGGGTATTGGAGGCATACAGTGGGCAGACCGAGGCATGTGGCTGTAGCGTAAGGGCAGGAAGACAGTCACCGTTTTCCCTGTGTGGGGCTGTTCTCTCTGCAGCCAGCAGGTGAGCATCATTTTGCCTGTGTTGAGCCCGCCTCCTACGTTTACGGCCAAATCTGAACCTGATTGGCTTGGTGAGCTCTACTGCTCCACTCTGCTGACTCACTGAGACCCCGCCCAGCCCAACTCCCCCAATGCTGCAGGCACTTTCTCAGAGAGCACCCAGCCCCGCACACAGTGCACTCTTTATTGAAAAGAGTGTCTGTGGGCCCCAGGTCGGTGGCAACTGGCCTCGGAGTGCTCTTAGACTTTTGGTAAGTTGCTCTGGGCTCAGCACTGGCACCAAACCATATTCTACTTAACCTGGTGACCACAACTCTTCCCGCTCTGGTGACTCCCTGAGAACCTGCCTCACCCAACTTGCATACTGTACGAGGCTTTATCCATGGCTGAGCTTTATGACAGCTGGCAGCTGGCAGCAGGCCTCAGGGTGTCCTAGCTTTGGGTAGAGCTACCCTAGGTCTGGTACTGGTGGAAGACATCCTCAGTTCACAGCATGGCCTGCCTTTCCCATGCGCTTCATGTTTAGCACAGTCAGTGAACAACCGCAGATCACTTTGTAGCTCCTACCAAGTAGACTGGTTGGTCACAGGAAGTGGGTGACCTGGGCCTGCAACAGAGGGCCTCCCAAGAGGCTCCAGAAACAATGTTCTTGGAGATTGGCTTCAGATCACAGCAGAGCACTGCAAAATTAACCCCAAAAGTGGCACACATAAAGGGTGGTCTTCACCTGGACCCTATGTTTGGGATGACAGGTCTTTAGGGCTTGTGCCCTCACCTCTAGTAAGTCTTTGCTCATAAACAGCCTCCTTAGTGAGTGCTTCTCTGATCACCCTAGCTAAAAGTTCAGTTCTCCACTAGCACCCTAACCCCTTCTCTGATTTATATTTTCCAAATTTTTATCATTCCTAAATTACACTATAATTGTTTATTTATCTTGTTTATTGTTTTTCTTTCTCCATTAGAATATAATCTCCTATTTCTTTCTTACATTGATGAATCCCCAGTACTCAGAAAAGTGCACATCACATAGTAGGTGTCAAATAAACATTTATTAAAGAATGAAACCACTTAAAAATCTTAGAAATCCAAAGTAGGCTTTTTTCCAAAAAAAAAAAAAAAACTTTATTCATACTAAAATAATAATTTATGTGATTTTCATCTTAAAAAAATATTATCAGTTCATCAAACTTTAAATTTAAAATTTCTGAAGTGAGATGTCTGATTAGATTTCTAGTAGTCTGTTTTATTTCTGTAAATAAACTATGTTCTATTTTCTTAAATATATTTTATATCTTCATTTTTATTATTTATTCAGTCCACAAAATAGAGCCAGGGACTTACTACTCCTGGGCACAATATCTGTGAGGTATAACAACATTGGTTGCTGAAACAAACAACCCCCAAATCCCTGTGCCTTAACACAATTATAATATATTTCTCAGTACATTATGGTTTCATAACTCTTCATAGTGGATTTCTTCCAAGTGATGAAAACCAGATTTGTGACGTTGCCATCTTAAATATGTGCCTATCAAGGTTGTCAAGGAAAGGGAAAGTGAGTGTGGAATGATTATACAGGGGAGTTTTGTAACCATGCCTGGAAGTGGCATATATATCATTTTCCCTTTATCCTGTTGGCCAATATAAAGTCAGATGACTCCAACACAACTGCCAAGAACTGGAATATGTAGCTTTCCTGTGTGCCCACAAAGAGAAAATCAAAAGAACCTTAATGTCCAAGTGGAAGAATATTCTAGAAAAGTTCAATCCATTCATCCAACTGTTCTGACATGAAGTTTTTGGTCATCAACTCTAAAATCATTAACAATACCCTGAGAGTTAAGGCAAAGAATGTAAGGGGAAGAGTAAAATATAAAAGAGAAGCATTAAAATTGTTCCACAAGTCAAATGTTGCATGTTTTGCATCAGCTTTTGCTAAAGAATCACTAAGAAGGCAATTTTTTTAGTCTAAATTATGTTTGGAAGGCTCCTCATATCAATTAAAGATAGTAGACTATTGGACAGTCAGAATTTTGTTTCTTTCTTGTCTAAGCTGCCTATCAAATAAACAATTTTGTAAATATCAAAAGATCCCAACAGATAGCACTATAATTCCAAACTGTCTTTCATGAAATTGTGAGAGAAAAGCATGTACAAGAGTTACCATTATAGTGAGAAAACATAAAGGAAGCAGGTGTTTGGCCTGGAAAAGGCAGTTTTAGATTGAAAAGACTCCATGAGAATTACAACGTGTCTGTGAGACTGGTGGTCAAATAAGTTTTTGTCAGTGGAGCTTGATCAAAGGCCAATTGTCGTCCATCAGGGACTAGATAAAACCTTCTGACTCTGGGCAGATGAAACTAAAACAAAAGCAATTCTCAGAGACACAGAAACAAAATTGAGGAAGAAGTCCTTATAAGGTTTTGAAGTGGTGACCTGAGACATAATCTGTTCAAAGGATGGCGAAAAGAAATCTTCTGAAGTTGTAACCCCCAGGCTGGCTTGAGAACAGATTTACAGGTCTATCGTCTCCCTATAGACTTTTACTCTTACATACGAACATCATTCAAGACAGACAGATAGACAAAACAAGGCATTAGATAACAGGTAATAAGTGCTAAAAAAACAACTTCACTAAAGTACGATACAAATCTAATCAGAAAACCAATGTCCCAAATAGGGACGTACTCCCAGGAAAACAAAATAAATTCAACATGAAGCAATTCAATTAAAAATAATAATAATAAAGTACTATTATTGTACAAAATATGATTGCTCTCCCTTCCAAATAGGAAAACAAAAAACAAAAAACATAAACCCAATGCTGAAGGACTTTGATGAAATGCTAGAGGTCAATTCTGCGTGAACTTACTTGCAGTTCTGGTTGGCTCTTCCAGCAGGTAGAGATAGCAGGGGTCTCAGATGTGTGCAGTTTTTGAAGAAATCAAGATAAAATAATAGAGCAATAACTGACATTCGGAAGTTGGCCTGGCACACACAGCTAGGCCATGTTATTTTCCTATTAGACATAAGCAAACTCACAGAATAACAACCTCATACAAGTTTACTCTGAGTCCATAATAAAATGAGAAAAACAAACTACTTTCTAATTTTATCTAAGCGAGACAAAAACAAGTTCATTGTGGCACCCACAAAACACCAAACAGTGGTCTACTCTTGGCCAAAATGAGTGACTGCTACTTCTTTCCAAATTACAGCTTTATCCTTGTCTGAATATTCCCCTTCTCTAGGTAAGATTTATTGGGGTCCCCAATCATAAAATCATCCCCACTATCTGACAGCATCTATTCTAGACCTACTTCCTTAGTCTCTTCCCCAAATTCCCAGCCAAAGACTAAATCCTACAGTAGGTTTTTCCTAACACCCTTGCACTGAGTGTATTAATGTCCTATGGCTGCTTAACAAATCACCACAAAAATGGAGTAGAATAAAACAATAGAAATTTATTCTCTCAAAATCCTGGAGGCCGGAAGTCTAAAATCAAGTTTTCAGCAGGGTTATATTCTTTCTGGAGGCTGTAGGGGAAAATGCATTCCTTACTCCATCTACCTTCTGATAGCTGTCTACTTTCCTTAGTTTGTGTCCTTGTGGCTGCATCACTCCAACTCTGCCTCCATGGTCACATCACCCCCTCCTCTGTCTAATATAAGGACACTAGTCCTGTGGTTTAGGGCCCATCCAAATAATGCAGGATGATCTTCTCATCTCAAGATCCTTAAATTAATTACACCTGAAAAGACATTTCCTAAATAAGGTAACATTCAGAGGTTCTGAGAATTAGGACATGGGCATATCATTTTGGGGACCACCACTCAATCCACTACACTGAGAGACTTCATGTATCCCCATATTTTCTCTCATTGCAATGAATAAATACCCAACTTGTTCAACTACAGGTGCCTTCCTGGTGGTCTTTGTCTAGAGGGCATTGACAGAACATGAAGGAGGGTTTGGTGAGCACATAGTTGTGACACAGGTAGGAAGGACTTTGATATCCAAATGGAATAATATTCCAGAAAGTTGGATCCTTTCATCCAACTGCTCTGACTTGAAATTGTTGGCCATCATCTCTAAAAATCTAGGTTGACAATGAAACAGAGTCTTTTCATGTTTCAGAGAGTGATAAGGAATGGTCAGGAGAAAAAAGAAACAGAAGAAAGCAAGCAAATGATTCAGTTTAGGAAATAATTAAGATTAAGAGCCGATGAGGTAGAATACTCTTAATTATGAGAATAACACTCCATTTCATCTCCCTTCTTTCCTTCCTCAGATGATCTACCCTAGGCTTTTCCTTAGCCTAGTTCCTCACTAAATTGTACACTAATATAATTTAAAGGCCAAAATATTGCTTTCTGGTGCTTATGTATCCTCTGCCTCAGTTGCGTTATTCTACACATACAGGATTCAATTAATTATATGAATAAACTTCTAATATGCTTTTCCCCTTTGATCCTATTAGTATGCATTATCTTAGTCAGAAAACTCTTTTGTAGGAAGAAAAACTGATAGCAATAATTGATTACAAGTTTGACCATAATAACTTATTAATGGTTCAGACAGTCATTTTCCTTTTGAAAAAATGTTTATTTGAGAATAGACATCTCAAAGACTTGTGAACTGAAGAATAACTCTAAACCATTGTTTCCAATCCTCACCTGAGGAGCTTTTGAAAAAATTCTGATACTAGTGGTCTACTCCAAAACAATTAAATCAGAATATCTTGAGGTGGAGCCCAAGAATTCTTACATTTTAAAATCTCTCTGGGGGATTCCAATACGCTTACAGAGTTAAGAACTACTGCTCCAAATGGAACATGCGTGACATTACAAAGCATTACCTCATTCACTATTACTGACTTTTGTAAAGAACATATTAGAAACAGGAATATACAAAATTTCTCATGAAAACAGCTTTAACAGCCATCATTTCTTGCTATGGGACTTAAATAATTGGAAACTTGAAATTCAACATTGTGGAAAGCACTGATGTAATAAATTATAGCAAGATTGTGGCAAACAATTAATTTAATTGCCCTCATGGTTTGTGAAGATGTGACAGGTATTTTAAAACTTCAGGACTTATTATAAAATCATTTTAAACCCAATATATAGAAAACTGTCCCTTTTTAATGTCTACAAGTGCAAGAGTCAAACATTAAAATGAATTTATTTTTTGCCATAGTACCTCTCCTGGCACTACTTGGAATAGTAAAGAGCTTTAAGATTTGCTATTATTACAAATGAGATTCTCTCTTACCAGTTGGATCTAAATTATATCTATATCTATATCATCTATATCTATCTATCTATCTATCTATCTATCTATCTATCTATCTGTCTATCTCTATTAATGTGGTCAAATCAATGAACCCAAAATCTGACTCAAGGACCTAGTTAATTCACTAAAGAAGGTTTTCTGATTGTCAAATTATTTCTTCCATTAACCATACCAGATAAACAGTTGCATGAAGCTGAATGATGAGTGGTTCTCCCAGAAGGAAAATTATGGGTCCCCTGCTATTTTCTGCTCTAGCGACAGCCTCAAACAAGGCAGAAGAGTCACTACCTCTAATTCATCTTATGCCTCTTCATATCATGAGAGGCATATCAAGGCATAAAATTCTAGATAATATCAGTTGAAAACTGAAACAACACATAACCTATCAAGCAGTAAGGTCCAGAAAAGACTAGCAAGTGGGGAGGGAGAAGCTTAACGTTAATTCCTTTTTCTATTGTAAGTGTAGGCAAATTTGTCTGTTCAGAATAATAAAGTGATTATGCTATTTGATCTCATTCTCATGTCAAGTAATAGAGGCTGTAGAGTTTAATTGATGGTTAAGACCCTAAGTTTGAATATTGTGTTTGTCTAGCGCAAGTTGCTTAACCTCTCTACATCTTAATCTCATTTACTGTATAATGGAGATGATATAATAATATTATGTACCTCAGAAGCCTGAGAAAATTGATGATGCATGTATAGAATATATAAATATAGTGGCTGACACGTAGTAAGTAATGGGTACATGAATACACATTCAAATGGTTATTGTGCACTAGCTAACCTCACTGAGGGCAGATCTCTTCTGCTTTCCCCACACACAAGATCTCATATCCCAAAGTCACAGCAACAGGCTGATAACCTCTGGCCTAATGAAGACCTGCAAACCTCTTTTTCTTCACCTGTGACCATCAATGTTGTCTACTTGAGCAACTGTTGTGTAGGAAAACAAATCAGTTGACTGATACAGTTGTTCACGATTTTTCTAATATTTTGCCATCAATAAGAGACACAGCTGTCAGGTAAGTAGTTAAGCTAATTACTTTCAGGATCACACAATAGGCGAGAGCAGGCTCAGCTCAACATAAGAAACATGTTACTACTTAGGAAAACCACTGCACAATTTATGGCGGGGTGGTGGATGAACGCCACCAATTAAGAAAATGGAACTAAAGTAAACTGTAAAAAGTACCCTTGATTTTCAAGAAAAACATGATTTGTTTTATTTATATTGACTAGATAACCAAAATTAGAGCTACTATATTTAAATATCACCTCTGTGTATGTGCTAATTGTTTTGATTTAAATTTTGCATATATATTTTCAAGATCATATTTATATTGTTTGCTTCCATTAGCAAATAATATACAATCAGGAAATATGAGATTTGTAATTTATTGCTGATTTAGGTAATTATTGACTTGAACTGAATGTTTCTTTTTCTATTTCTCACTTAAAGGACAGGAATTACTTTTCAGTTTTTGACCAACCCAAGAGTTTTTTATATAAAAATGTTCTTTTATATATACTCTATTGCAGTTTCCCTGATTGATTAATTACATGAAATGAATTTTAACTTTATATATTATATATATATACATATATATGATATATATGATATACATATATATGTATATATATATGTATATATATATATATATCCTTTAAAATGTTACTCTCCTAGACTTAGCATACAATTTCTCTTCGCATACAATTTCACTGCTTTGTACCCATGTTCAAGTCTCTTCATTACTTTTACCCAGTAGTTTCCTTAAATCTCCACACTTCCCTGTCATTTATTTCTGGAATTCAGTTGCTCAAAGCTGACTACTGCAGTATTGAAACTGTAATATCATCTCCACCCTCATCCGTGAGGATCCCTCTTTAACAGGCCAAAGTTACATCAGTCTTAATTTATTGACACCACATATGGCAAAATCATTTGTTCTCTGGTTTCATCTACGTCTCTTTTGGCAATTCAGTAGTCTAGGTTTCTTCTGCCCATAAAACACTTGAGTTTTGGATTATTATTTTTCAAATTATTAATATACTTTGAATTTTTTCCTGTTAGAATTCATTTTAATTCTCAGCTGCCCAAACTACCAATCTATGCCCTCACATTTTGTTTTTTCCAAACTTGCCTGGAGTATTCATTTCTTAACAATTAAGTATTTTCAAAAATAACACTAAAATGTTAATTAAGTTTTTTAATTTAAAGAGCATATTTCTTGAAATTTTGTAATATGTAAAGCCATTATTTAAGTATATATAAGCAAAACTAAACTTTTTAATAAAATAAAGATAACAGAGACTAACAGAAATGAAAATATTATACATCTCAGTCTGACTTATTTCACTAAGCATAATACCCTCTATGTCCATCCGTGTTGTCACAAATGGTAATATTTCATTATTTTTATTTATTTTTATTTTTTATGACAGAGCAATATTTCACTGTGTGTGTGTGTGTGTGTGTGTGTGTGTATAATAATTTCTTTACCCAATTGTCTATCGATGGGAATTTTTGTTGTTTCCATAACTTGGCTATTGTAAATAGCACTACAGTGAACATAGGGGGTGCATATATCTTTTTGAATTAGTGTTTTCGATGTCAAATATCATATGATCTCACTTATATGTGGAATCTAAAGAGCAATATAAATGAACAAACAAAACAGAAACAGACCCATAAATACAGAGAACAAACTGATAGTTACTAATGGGAGGGGCTTGGGGGATGGATGAGGAAGGTGAACAGATTAAGAAGTACAAAGTGATTGTAACAAGAGAGTCACAGGGATGTAAAGTACAACATGGGGAATATAGTCAATATTATTGTAAAAACTATGTATAGTGTTAGATGAGTAGTAGACTTATTGGGGGGATCATTTCATAAATTTTATAACTGTCTAACCACTATGCTGTATACCTGAAACTAATATAAAATAATGTTGAATATCAACTATAATTTAAAAAAAATAGTCACAGGGATGTGTAGTGTAGCATGGGATATATAGTCAGTAATGTTCTAATAACTGTGTACAGTGTCAGGTGGGTAGGAGACTTGTTGGGGTTATCACTTTGTGAGTTATGCAAATGTCTGATCACTATGTTGTTCTGCACTCCTGAAACTAATAACAAAAAAAGCAACTCTTGCACAAGATTATCAAAAAAAGAATATTACACATCTTTTTGTAAAAGATGATAGAATTAATATTTTAAAATATATTAAAAATGGAGGGGATGTGAAAAACTACTTTGAACCTTCCAAAAAGTACTGAGGGACGCTAGATCTATCTGCAAATATCTAGAAGAGTCAGAGAATCTTAGATATGAAAGGAATATTAGATGAAATTTCAATGGAAAACTCAGCCTGAAACCTGCTTATTTATTAACGTGTTATTATTGATCTTCCTTTGTTATATACTGAAACTCACAAGTCTATACCTGTTTCATTATATGTTTTAACTCCAAGTTTCACTCCTCTTTTCTTTTGATGTGGTTTTGAAACCGCTTATCATTTTAATGGCTACTTATGAACACACACTATTTTTTAATGTCTATTTCAAAACGTGACACTTGAAATTGAACACTTGATTCTAGATGATCTTTAATTGGTATTGTGAGCAAATATAGTCAGTTGGCAGTGCCAGGCCACCATTTGCAAAGTGAATAATGATTTTTGGAGTTACATAACATAATGGCCCAGATTAGCACTCAGCAATTATTCCCATCTCCTTCAAGTATGTTGTCTAGTAGTCTAGTGAATGGAAAGCTTAAAACTCCACTTAGACTTTCTTACAGCTGGGACTTTGGAACCAATTAGAAGCAATCATGAGATATTTGGAACACACAAATGAGGTAAAGGCCATTTCATCTTCATACTGCTTTTGGTTGTTTTCCACTGCCAGGAATATTTATAGAGATTCCAGAATCCAATCACCAACCCTCATGGGTGATGAAAGACATTTGCCATTGAGGCAGTTGTGTTCCACACACAGTGTTAAGGAAGTATCAACAATTGTTTCTTCCTGATCCTAAGATCACAGTGTTCGTGAACTCACTCTTTTTTCAATGGTGATTTTCTGATTCCCCATCATCCCCCAGCAGGTGAATCTCGTGGTATTCTGTGAGTCATTCCTGGGGAAACAGCCTAGCATCTGCTTTCCAACCCTTCCAACAATTAACAATATAATTCACTGTTTTTAAATCATTTTCTGCTACAATGCATAATATGTTTTTTTTTTGTTTCCTGCACTAAAGTTGGTTTGTCATAAATACTAAATATGAGACTATATCATGCACCCTGACCCAGACTCTTCACCCCTTACACAGAAAATATCACATCGACCTACTCATTCATGTTTGCATTATATAATGAACATATTCTACTAAACTCCCCAGCTTTCTGGCTCTCCTTATGGGCAAGAAGGCTCCAGTGTCCAAAAGAAAGCCTCTGAAGAGCACAGGTGCAAGCAGTTAGCAGCAACACACAGAAAAGCTGGGAGACAGCTGGTAAAAAGGATTGAGTGGAACTTCAAGTGTCTATTACACAACTTTTGAGTCATGTGAGACTTGATAAGAGTTGAATCTGTACTTCAACCAAAGTTTTGATAAATATGTTATCTAGGACTGGGTCCATCCTAGAGAATTCTATTAAACACTATAACATTGTAAAGAGAAAATCATATCAAAGCTCTTCCTTTCACTCTATGGTAGTCACAAAGTAAGTAGCCAAGAATGGGTACGTAGTGAGAAATGATAAGTGTTTTCACAAAAACATATTTTTGTCTCATTCCTAAAGACATTTTTGTCTCCATCTAGAATGAGATCATCTTGACTATTGTAATCTTGGTCCAGTCAATGTCTAGTTTCAAGGTCATATTTAAGAAAGAGTTAGACATTATATAATATCACCTAACGGCCCAGAAGAGTCGTCTCTGAGGCTGACCTTTTACAATATGTCTTTTTGATAACCCAGAGCATGAATGAAAAATATGCTCTCAAATTTACAAGGGTTACTAAACTAGATCAGACTCTTAAAACTCGAATTACAATTGAAAATGGCCTTAATAAGATAAACCTTCTTGCAAAAACATTTACATGCATTGTGGAAATGTGTTAGAATTTGGATAATACCCTCCCCCCACAAGTGTGTGTGTGCGTGTGTGCAAACAAAGGAACAATTAAAGTATGTGGCAATACCAACCAATATTCTTAAGATATGAAGAATTTGCTTTTTAAAGAGGGTCCAGAGGGCAGTCAGAGACAAAGATAAGAGTTGCTTTGGGTATAACTTAAGCTCAAGCTGCAACAAAGAAAGGTAGGAGAAATAGTTATTATCTTCAGATTCATCAAGTGTTATTTTATTACTAAGATCATGAGAGAATAAGTGTAAATAGCCAATTTAATTAAGTCACTAAGGAAAAAAAGACAAACGTCTTAGCTTTTGAGGTGGGAAGCAGGATCTTTTGGTTTTATCTGGTCATTGGCTAGTGGTGTGGCCCCGGTCTCTTCAATTGGCCCTCAGATCTGCTCTCCAACCTTCACCGGTCACTACCTTAGAGACTGATACACAGTGAAGAACATCAACACACCCCCACTCCCTATTCCCTCCTTACACCCCCATCCCCTGGTGCCCTCTGGCTTCCAGTTCGATTTCAGCTCAACCAAGGTGGAGCCTTAGCAGGAGATCAGAGGGAAAGAGTAAAGCAAGGTCAGGGTATTTCATTCTTTTACTCCCACTCTGCAAGGTCCCCTTGAGCTACGTATATTATTTTGAGAATTTTCTTTGAAAAATACTTTCTAAAACACCTATATAATGACACTGCTTTCCATTTTTCATATACCTCAGGAACCATTTTTATGGAGGCTTTTCTACAGTAATCTTAAGCTCTCTTAGCACAACAGCTATTTTTATCTTGGACATCTGCATAAAAAATGCAAAATATTTATTTTTTAAACTGTTGGTTTAATCTAAACCGGTGTAAAATGTTTTATGGCTTAACTTCTTAGTCTTTTTAAATTTTTCTTCCAAAATAAATATGCCCTGTGGCTCTTTGGTCTCACTTTTACAATCATCAGCTTTCGTTACTGGCTTTTCCCCATGTGGAAAGGAATTGAATCTAATTCCTTACAAAATGAAATTTTGAAAAATGTATTTGCCAGTGATGTGACATTAGCCAAAATGGATGATTCTAGATTTGGCTTCATTGTTCTGGTTCTGGGTCAAAATGGATTTGTCCGGCATCTATTTGGAAAAGGATTAATATGTGATTGGAACATTTTGAAAGGCAAGGCTAGTGACAGTCCTGGCCGTGTTCCCTCCAACATCTTGAATCATCATTGCCTGGAGAAGAGTCCATCAATTGCCTCAGAAACAAAGGGAGGTGGTAATGAATGTGTTCACTATACTAAAAGTTTTTTGTGTTTTTTTTAATGGGAATAAGGTTGGGAATCAATGGTGAATGAAATTATGATATTCTTGTCACATGTGGGAATTCTGAACTGGAAATTTTACATTGATGATACATTTAAGCTGGTTAGGTATTGAAAGGGACTGACCATGAAAAAATGCATATTATCATCTCGTCCTTCTAAGAATATAAAAATCATTTTACCTAATGAAGAGGAAAATCTCAATTTGCCTTTTATAGTCATCATATGTATTGACACTACATGGATTATTAATATTTCTTGGTACATCTGATAAAACTGTCTAATTCCCTAATTTCAAAGGTAAAATGTGTGTATTTGGGGGGGGTGAGGTTAAAGATATAAGGATATTTTTCCTTAAATAAATGAAATACTGAAAATATCAATCACCTTTCCTTTTTATATTAAGCAATGTGCATAATTTCACAGAACATACAGCATGTTGTATTGGGTGGCATTAAAGAATATAAAAGAAATCTTGCCCTCCAGGAACCTATAACCCAAACAAATATATATATATATATATATATATATATATATATATATATATATATTTTTATCACAGATCTCACAACTTTCCTTTCACTCTCAAAGAAAATATTCTCTACACTACACACATGCCAAGTCCAATGAACCATCCTTCCCTACTAGGACTGAACTGCTACAGAAAACCTCTTACTGGGTTGTTTAGATGGCGATGGCAGATTTAGTGTCTCAGAGACTCTCTGTCATCGGAGGTGCCTGTCACTGGTCTCTACCTTGTGACAACTAGAGCAAACTCTTGTCAGCATAAGTTTCAAATGGTTTTAAATGGGGTCAGCACAGCATACATCAATCTAAAAAAAAAAAAAAAAAGAAAAAAATCATGACTGGAAGATTAAATTTGTAGTGTCCACATAGAAGATTTATGCATATTGCACAATAGTAAGGATTTCCAGAAAATCCATATTAATAAAGGAAACCTTTTAGAACAGTTTAAGGTTATTTAGAATTTATTTTAAGAATATATTTTCACTTCATGACTTTTCTATTAATCCTCTGCAAGTCCTCTTTCCAATAATGAACTGATTAAACCATTTAAAATAAATTTGATTAAATCTAAAACCATTTAGGTTAAAACTAAAAGCCCAACACCTAATTTTTAAATAAAACGTATGCTTTCCGATTAAATTATTTTACTTTAATAATACTTTCTTAGTACTTGTACTGTTTACAAAACATACACTGAGACTATATCTATATTTCCCCTTACTTAAAAGTATGCAAATTGGTAAAATGAACACGAAGAAGGTAAACATGGTGATGTTAAACTGGTATGTCCAAAGATCACTAACCTCATTGGGTTGGGTATTTTTGAAGAACATTTTTCAAACAAATGTTTAAAAATAGGTATTTCTATAAAAAAATATATACAATCATAAAACCAGAGGAATAATTATGTTTTCAGATATCTAAACAACTCTGCTACCTTCAGCCTTCTGTCATTCCACATAAAATTTATTTATTTCACTGTATAACTTTCTCATATAATTATAACAATATATATTTTCATTCAAGGCAATTTGGAAAATACATATAATAGATAAAACTTTACCACATAAAATTAAAACAAAAGTATTCTCGTATATCTTACATATGTTATACCAAAACTACTATGTCATAGACGAGGCTGGCATAAGGCAAAACTTTGAAATAGAGTTTTCTAAGGTTTACTATTCAATTGTCTTTTTCCCTTTAATTCTTAAGGTTCTCCTATATTTCTAGTGTTTCAACCATTTGCGTTTTATTTTCCTGGCTATATAACTCCCAGTAAACTCCTATGTTTAACTCTCATCTGAACTCCAGATAGCCCCACCAAATATTTCATTGGCATATCAAATACCCAATGTTGAACTTATCACATCCCCTCCAAAAAGAAGTTCCTTCTCATGAAGTTCCTAAATCATGGGATAACTATTTTCTATTTCTAAGACTAAATATCTCAAAGTCATCTTTTATTCTCTCCTTTCCTTTATCCTCCCCTTCAATCGTTGTGCAAACTTTTGCATCTCTCTCTAGAAAGTACTCCCGTCTATTCACTCTCACTGCCTCGATTCAGGCATAATTATCTTTTCTTTTCTTTCTTTTTTTTTAATTAATTTTTTTCAGTTACAGTTGACATTCAATATTATTTTATATTAGTTTCAGGTGTACAGCATAGTGGTTATATATTTATATAATATATGCAGTGATCCCCCCAATTAGTCTAGTACCCAACTGGCACTATACATAGTTGCTGTAACATTACTGACTATATTCTTTATGCTGCACTTTACATCTCTGTGACTATTTTGTAACTACCAATTTATATTTTTTAATCCCTTCACCTTTTTCACCCACCTCCCCTCTGATAACCATAAGTTTGTTCTCTGTATCTTCCAGTCTGTTTCTGTTTTGTTTATTTTGTTCTTTAGATTCCACATATACCATGTTTCCCCCAAAATAAAACCTACCCTTGGTTTGAAAATTAATCTGGGGAACGTAATTTAGTGGTTACCAGAGGGTAAAGGGGTTGGGGGGTGGGAGATGAGGGTAAGGGGGATCAAATATATGGTGATGGAAGGGGAACTGACTCTGGGTGGTGAACACACAGTGTAATTTATGGATGATGTGATACAGAATTGCACACCTGAAATCTATGTAATTTTACTAACAATTGTCACCCCAATAAATTTAAAAAATAAAATAAAAAAAAAATGGTCTCAAAAATAACACACACACACACAAAAAAAAAAACCTACCCTGAAAATAAGCCCCAGTTAAGATCTCAGCCAAATGGACGTATTTAGTATGTTATGACGATGTTCCAGAAGAAGATGACATGACTGTATTTGAATAAATGTAGATTGTTGTACATGAAAAAATAAGACATCCTTTGAAAATAAGCCCTAATGGAGCAAAAATTAATATAAGACCCAGTCTTATTTTCAGGGAAACACAGTAGGTGAGATCATATGGCATTTGTCTTTCTCAGTCTGACTTATTTTACTTAGCACCCTCTAGGTCCATCCATGTTGTCGCGAATGGGAAGATTTCATTCTTTTTTATGGCTGAGTAATCTTCCATTGTATAATGTACCACAATTTCTTTATCCAATTGTCTATTAATGGGCACTTATCTTTCTTTTATGCTTTTTATTGAACTGTAACACAGATACAGAAAAATGCACAAAATGTATAGCTCAATGCATTTTTGCAAATTTCCAGCCCCAAGATCAAGAAGCAGAATCTCACCAATACCCTCGAAGTCCCCTACTGCTCTCTCCCAGTCACTAACCCCATAGGGGTAACCACTATCCTAATAGTTAATAGCATACAATACTTTTGCCTATACTATTAGGACGGACCCTGAATTAAATACCCTGTCTCTAGAATCTCTCCTAATTGATTCTGCACACGACCACTAGAACCTTCTTTCTAAGACCCACATTTGTCCTTGGTATCCCCCTGCTTTAAACCTCCACTGGTTTTATACTAAATCACGGAACATAATCTAACCTTTTGGTATTGTGTTCAGTGACTCCCCCGCATCCTATTTAATCCTCAGTGCCCTCCAAGTTTATCCCTTTTGCTCCTCATATATCCTTTGAAAGGTTTAACCCTGATTAATCTAAAAGGAGATCTAATAGTTGAATATCAGTCCCTGTGATGTAAGGATTTTAGTCCGTGCAACAGATATGGTTGATATTTGTGGAAGGGCAGGTAGTATTATGAAAAACGAGTAGTACTTAAATCATATTTCCTCCTTGATGTAATCATAGGAATAGATCTCAGTAAACAAAATAAAATGTCAGCAACTGGGTAAAAAGAGGCAATGACAACTATTTTATTCATTTCTTCATTCATTCATTCAGCAATAATGTAGAGGCACATTCATAGGCTCAGGTGAACTCCAAGATCTTGCCACAATTCCGCAATATACCTATCTTCACTTACACAGAGGTCTCCATTCTTCTCTGCAGTGGTTTGGCACCTATGGAAATGCTAATTTCGTTTTAAAATAAGCAACTTCTTAAAAGAGCCATATTCATTTGCAAGCCTGTCTCTTGCCAGATATTCAAAAGCAGGTGCAATGGGGTCAGCTACTTCTGAGATATAAACAAAAGGTTTCGTGTATGAGTCAGTGTGACCTTTACCGGCAGAAAACAGGAGAACCAGAACTGAAAGCAGCAGCTTATGTACTTAGTTAATCCAGCGTCATGAATAAGCAGAGTGTAAAAGGTACAAGTGTTTTCAGTGAACGTAGATTAAATGTGGGCCTCATGGGCCTCCTTCTCAATATTCATAGATGAAATTTGTTCTCCAGGTTTAAATTTCTTCATGGACCCCTACCTCATTGACAGATGCATTCAAAGAATTATCGCATTTCTCTCTCCAAAAGTTGGTAGCTTCTCACCCAGCAAATTCATCACCTATATAAGTAGATTTTAATGAGTCAAGTCCTTCAAACAACAAAATAATCTTTCTTTTCACAAAGTAAGAAAAAGTACTCTGTTTCTATACTTGGAATTATTTCAAATACTTTCCTCAGGAATTTTAGTGATTCTTTAACTCTTTTGCAACTTGCTCAAAATAAAATTATTTAATTCTTTTTTCCTTTCTATTATCTTTTAGGAGGAAAATTGCGTATTGTAAATGCCCATTGGTTAATTTCAAAAACTATGGAACAGTGTTTGTTTCTGCTTGTGTATTTTAATACTGAGAAATGTCCTAGGAGGTAATGAACTTGTCTTGGCATACAGCATACAAACTGTGAGGAGTGCAGTCTGGGAGCTCTAAGCTGGTTTTCTGGACTTCATTGAGCATATAATATTTCACTTGCAAATTTTTGGCACCACAGAAGAAGAATACTGGTAGCATGACATTTATCCCAAGAGAATTCAAAGTAGAGTTCATTTCCAGCAGTGGCATCAGGTTCCATTTTGCTTTCTCGATAAATGACTAGCACAATGTAGACCCTCTCCCCCATTAATCACCTGTTGAATAAATGAGCAAACTGAAGGTATGCATATTTGTACACGTGTAAGTACAAAATTCCCAGGCAAATGCAGCATGACATTTCACTGGAAAGAGTCCCATGGTGATCTGAGTACATTTTGTACCACCACTCTGAGTTCTCTGAACTCACGCTGATATATCCTGAGTAACCAGATGCACCAGGGTTTTCTCAGGCCATAATTCTGACAGCACTCAGAGGTCACTGAGGTCAATATGTGATAACAGAAAACATTTCTCAGATAAGTCAGGCTCATCTTTCTCCTCTTGCTCATGCTGTTGATTTCAGTGACTTTAGAGTGACTTGTTCTGGGATTGATGCAACCAGAAGGCTTTCTGTGAGCCTCTGGTAGGACTAGAAAATGAAAGCACTGCTGAGGGATCCTGGGTAGACCCAAGTAGGTTTTCCTTAGTGTTTTCTGATGTCCCGGGAAGCTTTTTTCTGCAGATTTATGTGAGATGTTCTTATTTTTCTATAAACCCTTTCACAAGAGAAAAGTGGACATTAATAATTAGGCTTTCTACCTATATCTTTTATGATGCACTTAGCAACACAGGAACTTTGTCAAAGGTTTTTGCCCAGGTGACTATCTTCCCTGTACCAAAGTCATAAATTTGTGCTCTGTCATTCGTTTTCTCAACATAAACACTTTATTGAATTAAATTTATTGAAAAAGTATATCCACACAGAAAAGAGCTCATTTGTAAGTGTATACAGGAAACATATCATGTAACCACTCCTTTTTAAATCACTATTCCTCTAAGAGTAACTACCATCCTGATTTAGCTAATACCATAGATTAGTTTACATGATTCTTGACTTTTATATAAATGTGTAATATACATGTTTTATATAAATGTGTATAAATTATGTACCCTAATGTGTCTTGTTTCTTTTACTTAATATTATGTTTACGAGATGTATCTTACGTTGTTGCATATATTGTAGTTCATTCGTTCTCACTATTGTATAGCGTTCCTTGGCAGAAATTGACCAAGATTAATCCATTTTGCTTTTGATGAGCACTTGGGTAGTTTCCAGTTTGGTGTGCTTGTGAATAACGCTGCTATGAACATTCTGTGCGTGTCTTTCGGTGCATACCTTTTGGTGCACATTTGTACAGATTTCTGTTGGATATAAACCCAGGAATGGAACTGCTGGGGAAAGGGTATGCATACGCTCAGTTTTAATGCCAAATAGTTTTCCAACAGATTTGATCAAATTTACATTCCAACCAGCAGGGTCTGAAAGTTGGTATTTTCAGTGTTTTTCTCATCATTGCCATTTTGATGGATGTGTCACAAGATCATATTATTGTTTTAATTTGCATTCTCTTGATGATTAATAAAGGTGAACAGCTTTTCATACATATATTGATGATATATATTGGACAACCTCTTTTTGAAATTCATATTTATAACTTTTGTTCATTTTCAGTTGGGGTTTCTGCTTTTTTCTTATTAACTTGTAGGAGTTATATATTCTGGTTACAAATCCTTTATCCGTGATAGGTATTATAAATATCCTTTCCCATCCAGTGTCTTGCCTTCTCACTCTTTTCATGGTGTCTTGAACAGAAATCCTTAATTTCAACATAATACAACTTACCAATTTTTCCTTGACAGTTAGAAATATTTGCCTACCCCAAGCATCACAGATATTCTTTTATATTTTCTTCCAAAATATTCAACATATTTTATTTTACTTTCACATTTACACTGATTTTTGCATACTGTGAGGTAATATTTAAGATACATTATGACCTATTATTCTTAACTGAGTTAGATTACATTCTTTTTTCTCTTTTTTTGTATGCCCTCCAAAATTGTAAAGGGACAATCCACGTAAAGTCTCAATAGGTCATAGTCTGATAGTATCTGGACTAGAAAAACATTTCTGTAATATAAAAACTATGATCTAATTAACACCTAATCCCAAAATATTGGGTAAAGCAAAGTGAAATATTATCATTATTCAAGTGGAGAACTGTATTTCCCTTTTTAGTTCACAATATCTTTTGAACAAAGGAAGCAGAAAACTACAATTTTAAGATTACAGGAAAGAAAAATACACTGGACAAATAACTTAGAGGTCATCTTAAAATTGTGTTGTCCCTGGGAGCGGTGAGAGTGTTATCAGCACCTGCACCAATGCTGCCCAGGCCCAGCTTGGGAACATCACCAAATTTCCTTTAGGGATTGCTTTACCAATCCATGTAAAAGTTATCTTCATTTGAATAGAAACCCACACGGCCACATTAAACAACGTAATTTCATGTTTTTAGAGTAGCATTCCTTTCAATTTATTATTTACTATGTGAAATCCAGCAAGGCATAGGATTCTAATTAGCAAGGGGACACTTTATAAAAAATTCAGTCTTACTCAGCACTGTCCAACAACACAGCTCTCTGCCACGATGAAAATGTTCGGTAGCTCCTACTGTCCAATCCGGTAGCTGCTAGACAACGGGGGCTTTGAACACCTAACATGTGAGATCAAGCAACTGAATTTTCAATTTATTTAATTTTAATTCATTTAGATTTAAATATAAATTGCCACATGTGGCTAGTGGCTACTATGTTGGTACAGCACAGTATAGATCCAACAGGTCTCAACATGTGAATTTTTCAAGGAATTATCCCCATGGTAAGACAGAGAATAAATACTGGGAGAAAAGGCAGCACTAGTCTTCCAATTATTAGTCATACAGGGACTTCTGCAAGTAAGCGACTATTTCCAACCAAAAGATTGAATGAATAAGGATTTATTTTTGTACACACACACACACACACACACACACACACACACACACACACACACCTGGAAATTTCTGTTCAGGATGTAAAAACTCGGTGTCAAATGGGAGACAGTACACCCTCTTGCTACCAATTACTGTTCTCTCTATATATAAAAGCTCTAGCTAAGTTTACTATATGCTTGGCAGGGTTCCTACCACACATTCCACAGACTAAGAATCAAATACCACTTTTATCCAAGTTCCAGGAGTAGGACCAACCTTATTTTTCTAAAGAACATTAGTCAAAGAACTACCTACAATTCCAAAGTGTATTCTGTATCACAAGTTAATGAACTATTAAAACAGCCAATTTGTCTTGTAAATATACTTTAATATAGTATACCTAAACATACTTTATATTTTAATATAATTTAATACAGTGATATATATATATATATATATCATCTATCTCCTTTTGTCATTTAATATCATTTAGTATCATCCTAAAAATTACTCATGAAATCATAATCTATGTTCATTAAGGCAATTAATTTTACATTGCTTATAATGCCTTATATGTGACAGAATTTACATGAATTTTAAGTATTAATATTCAATCAAAATTACTTTTCTGATTATACAATATATCTTCTAAAATAATGAGCTCAAATTTACATCGATATTTCTTGCTACAAAGAATGTAATTAGTAACTACATGAGTGTATTCTACTTAGGGACAGTAACTGAGCTGGGCGTGCAGCTGTTTGTTTCATTTTATATTGCTTTGTTTAGCAAAATAAGGTGCTGATTTTTTTTTTCCCAAAGAGAAGTCTATATCCAATAGAACATGCTATAGCCTCAAAATCAATAATTTTAATGTTGCAACTCCTCTTCTTATGCAATAAAATAATGTTTATTTAGCAGCTAGAAGGAAAAAGAACACACAACATAATTAAACTTTTTTGATTGGTTCCTTTAGATGCATAAAATGCAACTTACAATCATCTGAGTCAATCCTCTCTGTGCCAGTCTGGTTTGCCCCTGTTAGCACTGAGAAACTTCATTCCCCTAAGCTGACACCTTGGTCCCACAAAGAGGACTTACTAAAGGAAAGGGAGGGAGGTTCCAATTAGTAAGGAGAGTCTGCTTTGCAACTCTCTTTTCCTTCTCAGTTATGTATGCAGGTGATATTCATTCATCCAGTCAATAGCTAGTCAAGCATTGTCAGGGTTAGGTATTATCCCATTAGGGTTTGGCTCCTCAGTTAAATAGAAAAATGTCATTTCTATTCTTATACCTTTATGGATCAAATAAGATTTGGAGAAGTCAATTTGGAATAAACCTTCACTTTCCATGCATTTCTAGGTGATGGAAAACAAGGAAAGATAATGCACAACAAAACCATATAGGATTATGAAGATTCCTTCAGCTGTAAAATATACATTGAGACATTTTTGGATTTGAAGAAAAACTGGAGCAGAGATAAGCAACATCTTCAATTTAGTTTAATAAAAACAAGAATAGGTTTCTTGCCTTTCTTAATTTGAGACTATGTATTATAAATATCACAAGCATTTTTATAGTAATCGATTTTATCTTCATGAATCTTTCCTAAGGAAATAATCCAAAATATAAACAAAGTTACATTATAAAGCTGTATATTAGAGTTATTTAAAATAGTGAAGATTTACAAACTTTATATTCATTAATAGGAGAGTAAGAGGGTACATTTTGGAAGATCTTTTCAGATTTACATAAAGTATTTTTAAATGATGGTTATAAAGACCGTGCACAAGTAAATACATGTATTACTGTGGTCTTCAAACCAAATTATATGAGAATCAAATTATATGATAATAGAAAATTATTGATAGACTGAAAATTAGGTAAACAAATAGTTGATAAATGTAGAGACAGAGATACATATAAATATAGATACTACCATAAGCATTTCACATGGAAAGTGAAAAGGAAAGACAGTATCATTTATATATTATAGTTACAATTGTGTAAAATGCAAACATATATGAAAATATACTAAAGACTAATAATGGTTGTAAAGGGTGGAAGGATAATTTCTATGCCATAGACATATTTTTTTACAAAAAGAAAGAAATCCTTTCTCCCATTTACTTCCTTCAGTTTAAGCCTTATAGTTGCAACATTTTTTTCCCATTGAGCATACATCCCCATAGAATTATGCCAAGGGTTGATACATTTTCCTTTGGGGAGAGGTCAAAAGTTAGTTATCTCCATTGGGCGATTAGATTCATGATATCCTGATTTTACAAATGAGAAAATGGGTCCAGAGAAATTAAATGTTTGTCAACATCCCCCAACATTTTCACCAAAATCTTTATAGTAAGCAATAAAAAATTTTGTAGGGTCAATTCAGTAAATTCTTCAAAGTCATTCTGTTAACCCTGTTCTCTCCAGCTTGCTCTCCCCTTAACACCAATCAGGATTCTCCTCATTGCCTCACACAAGGCACCCAACCCACCCTCTACTTCACAGAGCAGTTCCTCTCTGCCTCTAAACCTGCACACACAACATTTTTTTGATGAACAACACTTCACATTCTTTAAAGATAGTTTAGTGACCAGGTGTTGTACACAGGCCTGCTCCGCTCAGCTAAGCAGCTTAATGAAAGTGCCTTTTTTATTTTAGGTGGTCTTCTTCCTGAACAGAATGATGATATAGTCCATCTGATTTAAACAAGGCTTTAATGACATATTTGAAGCCTTGTGAGGCTTCAAATGAGGACATATTTGAATCAACATGAGACTCTCCCAAGATTCCCATTCACTTGAAGCTCCCTACCCCTGCCCTACCCTGCCAAAAATCGCCACCATGGTACAGACCTTAACTATCAAGAATACCTATATTGCAGGAGAATTGAGACTGAGAAAAAGAGTTGAGAACCACTGACTTCATTTCAGTCACTCTGCAGTCATCAGAAGTTTATCATTCTGACTTCTTTACAGACACTCTCACTGGTTTCCTTTACAGCTTCTTAAAAGTAAATGACTCCCATCCCACCCCCGCCATTCCCCGCCCTCCCCAAAGTGCTATGTTCAACAATCCACTTTGTTGTCACTCAAGTGGCTTCAGTGATGAGCTCTTCTGAGGCCTAAAAGCCTCCTCCTCACAGGACACACCTCACCTAGCAGCCCCCAAATACCCACTCCTTAGCTGTCACCTACAACCCGATGCCACATTCCCAACTCCTGCTGGGGTCACTTTTCTCTATAAACTCTCCCCACAAATCAAATTGTAATGACAATTGAATCCATCATGTTCTTGACTGTTGGAACAACTTGACTTAGAAAACATTAAATATAAGACAAAAATCAGGTAAATGTAAAGCACATTTCTCCTTCATAGTATAAAGGAATGTCATTTGTACTCTAGAAAAGAGCTTTTTTTTCTCAAACCAATAGGCTTTCTTCTTCCACGAAGATATGTTTCTCTCTAAAGATCAGTATGAAATGTGATCTGATGAGAATTATAGCTAAAAAATTATTTTTAAAAAATGTTCAGGTAATGAAATTCTGGTCTGTCATGTAAATATGACGTAATAATCAAAGACTTGTGTGTGATTCTGGACCCCACAGGCCCTCAAGTTTTCATTTTAAAATTGCTTTTCCTAGAACAGCATTGAAGAGAGCCCAGGTAAATTATTTTCACATTTAAGTCCATGATATCATTTTGTTCTCTCTCTTTCTTTGAATAATTTACAAGGAAAAAAGGAAGGAAAAATTAAAGGAAGGCAGGAAGGAAGGAAGAGTGGAAGGAAAGAAAAGAAGGAAAGAGTAAAGAGGAAGTGGGGGGAAGAAAAAGGAAAGGAGGGCAAGAGGGAAGAAGTAAGAGAGAGAGAGAGAGAGAGAGAGAGAGAGAGAGAGAGAGAGAGAGAGAGAAAGGTAACTGAAAGTTATGTTTACAGTAATCCTCCCTTATCCATAGTTTCATATTCCCTAGTTTCAGTTACCCATGGACAACAGTGGTCAAAAAATATTAAACGAAAAATTCCAGAAATAAACAATCTGTTAAGTTTTAAATTTCGCACTCCTCTGAATAGTGTGATGAAATCTCTCACCATCGTGCACTGTCCCGCCAGAGATATAAGTCAGCCCTTTCTCCAGCATATCCACACTGTATATGCTCCCCCTGTTAGTCATTTAGTAGCTGTCTTAGTTATCACATTGACTGTCACGGCATCACACTAATCACACTGCTTGTGTTCAAGTAACCCTTATAATAGCCTAATGTTATGTCACAATGTCTATGTCATTAAACAAACTGCATCTCATCACATAGGCATTGTATCATCTCACATCATCACAAGAAGAGTGAGTACAGTACACTAAGATATTTTGAGAGAGAGAGAGAGAGAGACAGCAAGAGACCGCACCCATAACTTTTATTACAGTATATTGTTATAATTATTCTATTTTATTAGTAGTAATTGTTAATCTCTTACTGTTCCTAATTTGTGAATTATGCTTTATCATAGGTATGTATGTATAGGAAAAAACATAGTATATATACACATATACATAGTATATACTATATATATATATATATACACACACACACATACATATCTATGATATTCCTATACATATATACTTAAAGCATAAAGTATAATTCATAAATTAGGAAAAGTAAGAGATTAACATATATATACTATATATATAATACACATTTATATTATATATATATATATATATATATATATATATATATATATATGTTGTTCAGTACTATCTGTGGTTTCAGGCACCCACTGGGGGTCTTAGAACACATCACCTGCACATAAAGGAGGACTACAATATTTGTTTTCTGGTTTAATTAAGGATTTTACTACACTTATTTTACTACACTTAATCTTTTGGTCCACTTGCATAATGATAACATCAGATGAATAATTTAACGACAAACTAACAGGACTTGCTGGCTGGGGCTTCCTTTGGAGGTAGAGAAACTTCCAGAACACTATTATTGTTTTTTTACCCCAAATAATTTAACTCATGAGGATTAAATCCAACATTAAATTTTACATTCTATTTGTTATCTAATCATTGCTAAGCTCCTCCTTGCCTGTGAGGAAAAACCGACATCACCACTGGTCACGATAAACTATAATAAGGAGATAACTGGATGTGTCAACTACAGATTTCCTGAGATTTATATAACCTTCAAGAATGTTGAAAACCCTCAAGAAAACTCTGTTCCAACTTAAATGTCTCCTTGAATAGCCATATGTAATTGCATGAGAAACACTCTCATAAGATAGCAGAGCCAGATGTTTGGAGAAAATCTTAACTTAGTGTGATTTTATACTGTTAGAATGGTTTTTATCAAATTAATACTCAGAAATAGATGTATTTGAAGATAAACTGGCTTAGCTGGGAAGAGCAGGGAAGCTAAGTTCCAAAGCTAGTTCTTAGCAATATTTTTCAGTGGAGCAAATATTTTCAACATTTCTTTCTAGGAACTGGCTCAAATGAAAACTATCTTAACAAATTTCAAAAGTAAAACCTAAATAATCTCACAAATTGTGTTTCAGAGTCAATATTTATCTTACTAAAACAGATGAATGAGATAGGTATTAACAGTTATAGGTTGTACCATGGAACAAATTTAAACATTTTCGAAGGTAATTGACCCAATTTTTCTGAGACACTTTGGAGGAGTTTTAGCAGGTAAGCGCCCCACTCCTATCCTACATGCCCGGAATCTAATTTAAGATTCTGAGTGTGCCAGTCAATGACTCCCTCAATCAGTTCATTTACTATAAGAGTTTGAATTTCTCGTGCCTTCCCTGGTGCCTGCTCCTCACTTCCGTCCAGGTACACCTGTTTATTTCTGTAAGATAGCAGTGTCCAGAGTGATAACAACAGAAACAACTAAGTAGATTTCTGTGCTGCTTTGCCACAGTTTATTGGAGATGGGCCAGAAATGGAGGCAGTTAGTAATAAGCAGACAAGCTGAACATCTTGTTCCCTGATCATCACAGGTTGTACTTTTAAACATTTATGCTACTGTGGGCAAATAAACAAAACAAGGTACATCACATCCCCATTCTGCAAATTTGATGATTTTATTATTATCATGAATGTGGTATGGCGGAATGGAAAGGTTCAGCCCTTAGTAGACTGCTCTGCAACTTTGAAAAAGTTAACCTCTTTGGAAAATTCCAGCACTATCCCTCACAATAGTAAAGACTCTTTTATCCAATAACACTATATTATTCTATTGTTTTTCCATTAAAAAATATGGTTTTGGAAGTTAGAACTTAAGAACAACTGTGTTTCTTTTCCATACATACCCCAAAACATTTCATAAAACAAATTTAATATTAAAACTAAGGAGAAAATAAAATTATATTCATAGAAAGCTGTTTTGCCATCAGCTTAACAGAAATTATTCCCACCTATGAAGTAAAATATGCTCAAAATAGAAATATTAAAATTTCACCAAGTATTAGAAATTGCTCCCTCAAAAATCCATAAAATTAAAAAAATAAATTTAATTAAATTTATTGTAGAAATTCAATGAATATATATGTTTAATTATATAATAAGCAGGTATTCATTACAGAAAACTAGGAAATAAAAATAAGCAGTACATGTATTTATACTAAGCCTTGTTTTTCTCATTTGTAAACTCAGGGTGATAACATGTATACTCCTGGGCTCTTGGGATTAAATAAGATAGATGGATGGATAGATCGGTACAGAGGAGGCAGATAGAAAGATACATAGACAGATAGAAAGACAGATAGATGATAGACAGATAGACAGATAGATAGATAGACAGATAGGCAGATTGACTGACAGAAAGCCCAGAATCCCACCACTACTAATTATCTGGTGAAAATCAGAAACAGAATCAGTCAATGACAATTTCTTAGATTTTACCGATAAACTATATTACCAATAAACATACTTTTTCTTTTGATCCAACTGCTTATCCAAGTTTATTTAAACAGAAAAAAAAGTACCAACTAAGCTCATGGTTAAATAAAAATTAAAGGAATAACGTCACTTTCTCTTCAATAAAAAAGGCATTTCTGAAATTCTTCTTCTCTGTATGTTGTCTCAAGTAAAAGTTGCTTCAGGCCTCAATTAAGTTCAGTCCTAAGGATGAATATTATTAATTAATGATGTTTCTTAAATCCTAGCACCTCAGTTTAAGGAGAGATCTCAAAGTTACTTTCCTTGGGTTCTTTCCCCGTTCGTTATGTTACGACCTCACATACCTGTTCCGTCTTACCTCTGTGTCTTAGTCTGCTTATCTAAAATTAGAGGATGCAAGTAACCCAGAAGTTACATGCTTCTCTCCAGTAGGTATGGGAATGGCTTTTAATGTTAGCTCATATTATACTACAATCCTTTGCTCTCTCTTCTAGAAATGGGATAGAGGGCCGCTACTCACAGAAATAGAAAAAACAAAGATGGAAAACTTAAGTTTCAGACCTTAATAACTATGAAAGTTTGGGCAATTTATTTATCCTAAGCAAAGATTTCTTTATTAATAAAATAAGGAAAATAAAATACACATTTCTGGCTTATTATAGGGATTAAATGAAAGCATATGTGTAACACTGAAGACTCCAGACACACATTACTTTTAACTAATCCAAAAAAAGTTTGGAGGTTAAAGTTTAGTCAACAGCTTCTAAGCCTTTTTTTTTTTTTTTTTTGGTAATCATTTTTTGAGGTATAACTTACATACAATAAAACACATTTTAGATAGATGATAGATAGATAGATAGATAGATAGATAGATAGATAGATAGATAGATAGATAGATTCTGATGAGTTTTGATAAATGTATACATATATGTAACAAATATTACATTACAATCAATATACAAAACATTTCCACCACCCCCAAAAGTTTCCTGGTGCCTCACTGAAGACAGTTTGCATTACCAATCAAAGCCTCAGACCACCATTTCTCTGTTTCTCCAGATTAGATTTGTTTCTTCCAGATTTTCTTATAAACTGAGTACCTTTTGTGTGTGACGTCTTTTGCTTAGCATAATGCCTTTGAGATTACTCAGGGTGTTGTGTCAGTCATTAGTTTCTTCCTTTTTATTGATGAATAATCTTCCATCATAGGATATACCACAATTTGCTTATATTTTCATTTATTTAAAGTTTTATGTAGACATATAATTTCAGTTCTCTAAGGGCAAATATTGGATAGAATTACTGAGTTGGATGCTAAATGTACATTTAATTTTATGAGCAACTGCCAAACCATTTTCCAAAGTGGTTTTTCCATTTTATATCCCCATCAACCATGTATAAGACTTCCATTTTTTCCACATCTTTACCAACACTTGATGTTGTCAGCCTTTTTAATCTTAGTGATTCTAGTGGGTATGTACTGGTATCTCACTGTAATTTTAATTTGCATTTGTTTGAATGACTTTTCCAGTGCTAGCTGACCATTCCTATATCTTCTTTTCTGAAGTGACTGTTCAAACAAATCTTTTGCCACTTTTAATAGCTTAATAAGAAAGCTATTACCTTTCTTATAAGTGAGTTGTAGTTTTTATATATCTAGATACAAGTCGTCAAATATATGCATTGTAATTATTTTCATCTAGTCTGTGGCTTGCCTTCTTATTTTCTTTATAAGAACAAAAGTTTATGATTTTGATAAAGTGCAATTTATCAACTATTTTTACAGTTCATCCTTTTAAATGTTTAATGTAGGAAATCTTTACCTGTCTCAGTTTTATGAGTAATTTCCCCTATGATTTCTTCTAGGAGTGTTATGCCTCTATGTCTATAATTCCCTTTTGAATTGATTTACATATACAAATATATATCATAATTATATCAGCTTTGTGTATTTTCATATGAATACCCATCACTATTTGTTGACTAGATTCACTTTTCCCTATCCTATTACCTTCAAAACTTTGGCAAAAATCAATTAATCTTTTGTGTGCAGGTTTATTTCTAGACTCTATTCTGTTCTATTACTTTATATGTCTATCCTTTCACAAATACTCATAATAATGTAACTTTGTAGTAGGTCTTGAAATCAAGTATTTTTAGCCTTCAAACTTTGATCTTTTTCAAAATTGTGCAGGCTACTTTAGATTATTGGCATTCTCATATAAATTTTAGAATTAGCTTGCCAACTTCTATTAAAAAAAGTCTATTGAGATTTTAATTGGGATTATACTGAATTTGTACTTCAATTTGGGGAGGAATGAGTCTTCTACATCCTTATTAATTTTCTATCCTGTTTATTATGAAAAACCAAGAACTGAGTGTTGAATCCTTTAACTAAAATTGTGAATTTGTTTATTTTTCCCTTTAAACTTTTGCTTTAAATATTTTGAAGCTCTATTTTTTGAAGTTTTATGTCCTGAATTTATTCCTTTATCATTATGAAATTTCCTCCATTATTCCTAGTAATATAGACTTTGTTCTAAGGTCCCTTTGTTTGATATTAATATAGCTATTTCATCTTTCTTAGAATTACTGCCTGCCTATCTTTTTCAACCCTTTTACTTTGAACCTGTCTTTATATTTAAGTATGTTTCTTGTAGAGGACGTATGGATTTTTGTTTCAGATCCATCATGTTAAGAAACAAAGTCTAAGAATCTATTTTGATTGATTTTTTTTCACTGACTTAACATATTAGTATAACAACAGTAATTAATAATAATATACTCACAATATGTCAGGTACTATAAGTATTATATCTTTTTAAAAATTTTCATTTCTTTATCATAAAAATACTACAGAGGAGGCATTATCAACACCATTTTATGGATATGGAAATGGACTTGAATTAATTAAATACCTTGACCAACATGACACAACTAGAGAGTGAGAAATTTGCAAGTCAATCAAATCTACACCGCCTTGCCTATTAAACAGGACACTATCCACCCCTTTGATCAACTTGGTGCTGTGATCTGTAGACTTTTCTTACTTTTTCATGTCAACATAGAGATAACATGGTTTGGTTCAATTTATAATTAATAGATTTCATGATTAACTTCCTGAAATGAGAACTACTTAGAGGTAGCAGAAGAGTAGGCTGGAGGGTGAGAAACAGGGCGTACCAGTCACTACTCGGTAAAAGTCCTGGGGAAAAGATGAGTCTTAAATCTGGACTAGGAGGAGCTATTCTCTCAGTCATAAGCTGCTTAAGTGGCACTTATAAAAATAACAATAAGTGTCTATGGAAAAAAACACAAGACCTAAAAAGACGATTTAAACATCTAGAACAAAGCTCCCTTTCTCTATTTCAAGAAAAGCTCTATCTCAAGACAACATTTAGTATAAAATGTATGGAGACTTTGGGTATTGAAAGAGAATGAAATATCAGCAATTCTAGTTGATGTTTTTGAGTGAACTGTCTGTTATGTGAAGATATTTAGTCATAGGAGGTCAGCTGATGCTGAGGCAATCAATGCCAATTGTCATTATCAATGGGTGACTAGAGTCTGACGTCAGTAACATGACATACTAGGAGCATAAAAATCCATTCACTACGGAAGTGAGAGGCAATGCATATACACAAAATATGCTGCTTTTTAGATTATTCCACTATTCTCCCAACTGTATAAACATAATCACCTGCAATTGCAGACTCTAACCTTTTTGTCCTTGGTGATGATATTTGAAGCAGAAATGACACAAGCAAATTTTCAGAAGATGCATTAGCATGGAGATGTAAATTCAAGGACAGCATAAGGGGAAAGTCTGAACTCTCCAACCAATAAGCAGTAATTCAATGCACAGCTGCCTTTGAACTGGATTTTTTAATTGTTATTTTATTTATGGACTGAATTTCCCACAAGATGACATTTTAAAAAACAACAACTCATTGTTAGTATATCATAACCTTAAAATTATACACCCCTCTCACTTAAAGTTGGAAGGTAAAGAAGCTTTTGGTCTTTTCCAAAACTCTATGAGTTTAATAACTTAGTTTTCATATCTAATATTTCAGATGCATCTGAGGGAGGAGAGACGGTTATACAAATAACAAAAAACCAAAGACAAAATAGTAGCAGAGTACATTTTCCCTTAAACTCATTTTCATAACTTTTGATATATAGTCATGACTAATATAGTCATGGTAAAATACTCCTGAAACTGCTTTTGAAGTATAATTAGAATACAAAGTTAGTGCCTTTCCTCTAACCGTCATAATAGAGAAGCCAGTTCAGTAATTTCTGTAGTATCTCAGAAATGTATGTAACCACAGGTACAAAATGCTCAACTGTATATAATCATATATTATAACCAAACCACGTAACTTTCTTCTTTAACTACTTTTAACGAGTTCGTATTACTTCATGTTTACATTTTATATTTAAAATATTTTTGTGTTGCCTATAGAACGCAACCAAGATTACCTCCATGCACTGACCTACTTGCCTCAGACCAAATTTTTGAATTGAGGACTGGCATTTCTCAATATTAAATGTTTTCCATGTGTCTCTCTCATATCCTTAGATATCTCCATTAAGAAAAATATCATCTTACTTACTGTCCCAGTATCATGGGACAATAAATCAAGTATCAGTAAGGTGACCCAGGTACTAAGAAAGATGGATAAGAAAAAAGTTCACTGTTTCCATGACACACAGGAAAGGAGCAAATACATTTGATGGCTCCTGCAGAATACATGAGAACTTTTTCTTTAGAGACAGTGACAACTTTAACCCCTGGAACTGACATCTGGAAGCCTTTCCTGTCTGTGCCACTGGCTCACTACATTCCTTCAGGTGCATTATCATTGCTCTTCGTTTCTAAAATTTAAGTGGAAGCACAGTTAACAGTGATCTATTCTACGTGTGAAACTATTAACTATTATCTTTGTTAAATAGAAACTGGATGGTCTGTGTGACATGATGGAAAACTGCTCATGGAACAGTCTGTCAACTTTATTCTGACGCTTGAAATAAGCAGACATGTTGCGGAAAACAAACAATATTTTAAACTAAAGTAAAATTCCATTTCTGGTCAGCTTTTCCTCATTTTGTATAAATGCTAAATGTAACCTCCTTTGGGGCACAATTAAATTGCTACCACTTGCTATGTATTTATGGCGGCAATTTTTTTCTACGATCTTAGGTGAGAACATCCATCATTAACTCCTGAAACCTGCTTAAAATCTAGTAGCTGCCCTCAGACCTACTCAGTAATATCCATCAAAGAAGAGTAGACTCAGAATGGGGATGATTTCTAAGTTTGGCTCCCTGGAGTAGTGGATAATCTAAACTCCCTAGTTTCTAAGAGACTGCTCTAAAGGATTTTATCAACCACAAAGTTAGTGCAAAAGAAGATAAGGTCATTTCTAACCCTAGCGGCTAGAAAGGACTTTAGGATCTTTTCATGCCACTTCACACTTGACAGGTGAAGAACTTGAACACAGGCGACTGAATAACACCCTTAACTAATTAGTGGCAGAGCTGACCCAGACATATATCTTGGCTCCCATTTACACATACCTCCCACTAAACAAATACTATCTTCTTTTCTTGGAAGCACCAGAAGATTCCTCAACAAAAACAACAAAAAGGTATTGAAGAAAAAGTCTTTTGTAATAACTCCAAAATCTCATGTGAGCCTCACAACTAGTCATTTAGTCCTGCATGTCTGTTTAAGCTTGTCTATTAAATGTATAACGAAGAAATAATTTAACTGAAAGGAAACAAAGACAAAGATTTGCTGCTATAATGGATTACCAACATGGATTTTCTGGACACATAAATATTTGCAATCAAGGAGTTTCACTTGCAATCAAAAACAGGTGTCAGATCAAAGTTTCATTTTAGTAATATTAAGTAAGGGAGTTTCCATTTATCTTAAACATCTATTTAGGGCTATATCTCACGCGCGCGCACACACACACACACACACACACACACAGTAATTATATTTATGAAAAGGTAGCTATTATGAGAAAAATATAATTCAATGCTTCACTGATCCAGAAGTATCAATGCAAATAACTAAAGAAAAGATTTTAAGCAAGAAGAAATCATGCCACTTGAATAGCTGAAGTCAGTGTTAACTGCTAGAATTTAATATTAGGAAATTTTTCATAAGAAAAGTGATATCTCAATGAGTAATTTCCAATTGCAATTAAAATACTACAGCTGGAAAAATATACCTATTGGAATTCATAAAATTCCCATGAAAATAAAAGAGGAGGTCTTCTCCTTGCTTAAAGTAAATGTGGAAAAGACATTAGGTACTGTCATAATCTAAACTGAAACCTGGTATCTTTATTATTAATGTGGAAATATTGACTTAACAGGTATAAACAATTGCACAAGAGCAGTCTTCAGCTTGTAAAATACTAGAAGCTAAGCATCCAAAAGAAGCATTAAAATAATAAAAAAATAATAGTAGTACTACTAAATAGGTGATATTTATATAATCATTCTTTACAAATATGAAAGAGACAGTTACAGTTTAAAACAAGCACCAAAACAAAGTAAATGTCTCTTTGAAAAATAAGAACTTGCCCATACATCAGGTAGAATGACAAGGCATGACTGTGTAACGAACCATAAAATATGCGGAATACATTTTCAGTTTATGTACTATAGAAGATTAGTTGAAAAAGTCATTAATTATTTTATTAATAACGCCCTACTTTTGAGTATGCATCTGTCACGTATCTAGGGAAAAATTATTTTTAATCTTTATGAAAATATCTTGAATCCTCTGAAGTAGGAAAATATCACAAAGGAAAGATTAAAAGTTTATGAGTATGTGAATAGTACCCACTAAACCTAGTCATGAACATCCCCAAAACAAGGAACAAAACAAGAACAGAAATCCACATATGTTGGATGACCTCTTTACCAAACCTCAGAGAGATAGTGGAAGGAAAAAACTGAGGAAAAAAAGAAAAACTTTAAATAGCTGAGTCATAGAGGTGACTTTCAAATGGCAGGATTTTTTTCTTTCCTCTAGCAAAAAGAATTTATTTATACTTTACACAAATGCTATATTAAGCACGACTATTTTATTCAACTTTTGCATATTCTTTTCATATTCCTTATTCTACCACTATCCGCCCAGTCACCTAGCTATGGGTTAGCTATAACTTTCAATTGTGCATTTAATTTTGCAAAAAACTCTTTTAATTTGACTTGCATTTTGGTAAAAGAAAATAGAAATATGCTATTATTTTCCCTTTTCTCCATAAAAGCATATCTCATCATGTTGGTAGTGAAACTTTTTAACAGGGACATCCTCTTTGACTTTGAGAGTGGGATTGGAGGGGATAAGTCATTTAGCAATTTCTCATGGTAGCAATTATGGCCTTTTATGTTATCACCCAACTATCACCCTACATTAGGCTGGGAATACTAGAAAGAAATTCACTTAACTTCTTTGTATTTTTTAGCTGGTATGTACTCAAGAAATGTTCGTTGAATACCTATTTCTTTATTTTTCAAAGACTACATACCTAATGTGAGTCTGATTAATTGACTATAAAAAAAAAATCATGTGTGTTTCAAAGCAGTTATCAGCTGCTTAACTTTTCCCAACCTTTCTTTTCCACCACATACCATTTGTGAAGAATCGGTAGCTGACACATCTGTTTGGTTGTCAAGACTTACCTATACTCCACAAACCTATTTGACCAAACAATTTTGGTGCATCTCATTTTTGTTGTAAAGACTACCCTAAAAGATTTTTCCATCCAGGAAGAAGTTGGTGGACATACTGTTGGGAGAATTCTTCCTGAGGAAACAGCGTCAGCATTTCCCTAAGAAACTTAGTTTCAAGGGACCAAAAACCAATAGAGAAATTCTCTTTTCTAACAGTTTGCAGATTGGTATAGAGAAACAAGATACCCCAACAGGAAGGAGACAAGATACCTAGGGCTGAACAGTCTAAGAGGAGATCTGAGGACAAACAAAAATAAATTCAGACCCCTTCCTTCCTTCCTTCCCTCCCTCCCTCCCTCCCTCCCTCCCTCCCTCCCTCCTTCCTTCCTTCTCAAAAGCAAAAATCATAACAAAATTCTATACGTGGTTAGATGTATATTAAGAATCATGGGGACTTCAGGGAGCTGTAAGTGATCTAATTTGTCTAAGGTTTTTGACCTTTGCTTAGTTCCTTGGAATATAGAAAAAGAGACAGAAGAATATTAATTTTGGGGGTATATGTTGGAGGTGGGAGGAGTAGGAGAGTACTTATAAGAACCTCCCTCCCTCTCTCCTGTCTCATTAATTTCCCTGCCCTCTGCATCACTCCCCTTAGCTCATAAACACCTTGTTTTTTCTCCCATTTTTAAGCAACTCTTATTTCCCTCTACAGCTACTGCCTATTTCTAAATTCCCTTTTACAGCCAACTTCTTCCTGCTGAGATTTATCTAATCTCCCTCCCTCCCACCTTTCCTCCTTCCCTCCTCTCTCTCTCCATTCCTCCACTCTCATTCTCTCCTGAATCCATGCTAGTCCAGCTATTTTACCACTGCTCCACTTAAATTGCTCTCATGGAAATCACCAATGATTATTACTTTGCTAAATCCAGAGGTGAGTTCAATTACTCATCGTGGTCTTGTTAACATTTGACATGATTGATTATCCCCTTGAAAAAATGTCTTCCATTGACTCCCCGGAAAGACACTCACCTGGTTTTCTTCCACATCACTGGGTGCTCTCCCAGTCTTCTGATTTGGTTTCACCTCATCTCCTAACATCTTGCAATTTCAAGTCCCAGGATTCTGTTCTTGATCCAGTCTCCTGCATCTTCCATCAGTGATGCCTTAAGTTTGGCCTTAAATATCATATATATAAATGTTATATATATAAATGTCATGTATAAATGCCATATATATATATACATATATATATACACACACACATATATATATATACACACATATATATATATACACACACACACACACATATATATATGGATATATATATATATATATCCAACTTTATTTCTCTGAGCTAAATCCCTCCCCCTGAGACCCAGAACTTTTATATCCAAGTGTCTGCTTCTAGAATTTCCACTGGATAGTTAATGGTATCTCTGACTTAACATGCCTAAAACCTAACTCCTGGTCTACCCCTGAAAACTTGCTCCTCTACAGTTTATCTCATCTCAGGGGATAGCAATTCCAACATTTCAGTTGCTCAGGTTGAGTCCTCCTTGACTCCTCTCTTCCTCTCACTCCTTACATCTAATCCATAAGCAAGTTCTGTTGGCTCCACATTTACAACACATCCAGAATCTGACCATTCCTCACTACTGCCACTGCCACCACCCTGGTCCATGCTGTCATCATTTCTCAGTTTATTTTAATAGCTTCCTTCCTAGTTCTATTGACTCCCTGAAATATACTGTCCAGAAGCCAAAGGGATCCTTTTAAAATGTTGTTTGCTCAAAACCTTTCATAACTTCCATAGCACTTAAAGTCAGTCTTCATCAAAACTACATTATCTGGCCTCAGTTTGCGCGCACGTGCACTCACACACACACACACGCACACACACACACACACACACACACACACTATATTCTCTATCTTCCTTTTATTTCTCCTTATCATTACATAATGTTCTTACTTATTTTATTTATTGCCAACCCCTACCCCATATACACAAGAAAATAAACTCTGCAAGGACGGGAATGTTCATATGTTCTATTCACTGATACATCTTTTGTGCTTAAAACAGTCCCTGGCACACAGAGGTACTCAAAACAATGTATTGAATAAATGAATAAATTTGATGTCATGAGAGCTCTACATATTTTCATACTTGATAGACCTGGTCATACAAAGCAGCACATCCCAAATGAAAACTTTACAAAATGAAAATAAGATTACTGGCCAATTAAACTGCATCATGTCTTAGTTCTTCCAAAAATGTTTCCTATCAAGGCAAATGAGCCAAGCACCTGATTCCCTCGCAGAGGGGGCAAGACAAAGAAAATACTGGAGCATGAATATTAATAGAATTGGATGCCCCAGTTTGTTCTGGGAACTCTATCCAAGTCCACTCTCTTCGTTGCCTCTAACCTAAAATGTCTCAGTCCTAATCCAACTTATCACAGCTTCTTCTCCCTTCGCTCCATTTTCCTTGAAGATTCCCTATGTTATTTACATGAATTATTTCCTCTAATAGGGTGGACCCAGAGCATCCCAGCTCATAGTATAAAATGACAATAATAGTAGTAGTAGAAGCAGTGAGTTCATATCCAGCACTGTGTCAAGCATCGTGATAAACATTTTGCACACATTATGTCATTTGGTGTTCATAGTAACACCCAGAGAGAGTTACTATTATCCCTGACTTTTCAGAGGAGGAAACTGATACTTGGATTAGGTAAGATAAATCTTCATCTCCATACAGTAAATGAAAGTTAAACTCTGTAAGTCCTCTTATCTATCAACTGATACAAATCACCTTCAAATTAATATTAGTAATATTTTTTCATTTTTCAATTACAGTTGACATACAATATTATATTAGTTTCAGATGTACAACATAGTAATTAGACATTTATATAACTTATGAAGTGATCAACCTGATAAATCTAGTACCCATCTGACTCCATACATGCATATGACAATATTATTGACTATATTCCTTATGCTATACCCTAAATCCTCATGACTATTTTGTAAATATCAATTTGTACTTCATAATCCCTTCCCCTTTTCACCCATCCCTCAACCCCCATCCAATCTTGCCACCAACAAAATGTTCTCTGTATCTATACTTGTTTCTCTTTTGTTTGCTTCATTATTTAGATTCCATACATAAGTGAAATCATATGGTATTTGTCTTTCTCTCTCTGACTTATTTCACTTAGCATATACCCTGTAGGTCCATCCATGTTGTTGGCCATGTAGATGGCCAGATTTCATTCTTTTTTATAGATGAGTAATGTTCCATTGTATATATGTACCACTTCTTCTTTATCTATTCACCTATTTAAGGACACTTAGCTTGCTTCCATATCTTGGTTATTATAAATAATACTGCAATGAACATATGGATGCATATGTCTTTTCAAATTAGTGTTTTGGGTTTCTTTGGATAAATACTCAGAAGTAGAATTCCTGGGTCCTTCTTTGTCTCTTCTTATAGCCTTTGTTTTAAAGTCTATTTTGTCTGGTATAAGTATTGCTACCCCAGCTTTTTTTGTGGTTTCCATTTTCATGAAATATCGTTTTCCATCTCTTTATTTTCAGTCTGTGTGTGTTGTTCAATCTGAAGTGAGTCTCTTGCACACAGCATATATTGAGGCCTTGTTTTCTTATCCATTCATCCACCCTATGTCTTTTGATTGGTGCATATACCATTTATACTTAATGTAATTGTTGATAAATACAGTGGTACCTCGGTTTTCGAATGTCTCCATTGATGAACATTTCAGTTTACAAACGCCATAAATTTTATGAATCTATGGTATCATTAGATAGTAAAATTCATGCTAAATTTGCAGTTTTAGGGGTTGATTTTAAAGGTCTGCAACGGATTAATCCATTTTGCATTGCTTTCTATAGGGAAACCGTGCCTTGGTTTTCGAACGTTTCAGAACTCGAATGGTCTTCCGGAACGGATTACGTTTGAAAACCGAGGTACCACTGTATGTAGTGATTGCCATTTTATTATTCATACTTTTTATCGTTTTTTTTCTTCCCCTTTTTCTTAAAAAAAGTCTATTTAACATTTCTTGTAACACTGGTTTGGTGGTGATGAACTCCTTTAGCTTTTTCTTGTCTGGGAAGCTCTATCTATCCTTCAATTCTAAATGACAGTTTTGCTGGATAGAGTACTTTTGGTTGTAGGCTCTTGCTTTTCATCACTTTGACTATTCCATACCAATCCCTCTGGCCTGCAAAGCTTTTGTTGAGAAATCAGCTGACAATCTTATGGGAGCTCCCTTGTAGATAACTAACTGTTTTTCTCTTGCCAATTTTAAGATTCTCTTTGTCTTTAACCTTTGACATGTTAATCATGAAGGTGTGAGCCTCTTTCAATTCATCTTGTTTGGGACTCTCTATGCTTTCAGGGCTTGTATGTCTATTTCCTTTGCCAGGTTAGGCAAGTTTTCCATTATTACTTCTTCAAATAGGTTTTTAATCCTTTGCTCTCTCTCTTTTCCTTCTGGTACCCTTATGATGCAAATGTTGGTTTGCTTGATGTTGTTCCAAAGGCCCTTAAACTATCCTCATTTTTTGGATTCTTTTTTCTTCTTGCTGTTCTGATTGGGTGTTTTCTTCTACCTTGTCTTCCAAATGACTAATTCAGTCCTCTGCTTTATCTAATCTGCTGGTGAATCCTTCTAGTGCATTCTTCATTTCAGTGATTGTATTCTTAACTTCTGACTGGTTTTTTTTTTATGGTTTCTATCTCCATTTTTATGTTAACTATCTCTGTTAAAGTTCTCCGGAGATCATTAAGCATCCTTATAGCCAGTGTTTTGAACTCTGTATCTCTTAGACTGTTTATCTCATTTTGATTCATTCTTTTTCTGGAGTTTTGTTCTGTTCATTCATTTAGGACATGTTTCTTTGTCTCCTCATTTTGGCTGCTTCCCTGTGTTTGTTTCTATATGTTAGGTAGAGCTACTATGTGTCTCAGTCTTAGTAGAGTGGCCTTATGTAGTAGATGTCCAGTGGGTCCTAGTGACACAATCTCCCTGATCTCCTGAGCTGGATGCTTCAGGTGTGTCCCTTGTGTAGGTTGTATGTGCCTTCCTGTTGTAGCTGAAACTTGATTGCTGTTGGCACATCAGTGGGAGGGATTGACCCTCAGGCTGATTGGTTGTGAAAACTGGCCATGACTACATTGAATGAGCTGTTGTGCAGGGGCTGATTCTTAGGAGCAGCATTTGCTTAGCAGGGCTCTAGTGCCTGCCCAGTCTCCCTTTTGGGTGTGTTATTTGTGGAGGTAGTTGGATGATGCTCTGGTGTGGTCTGAAGCTGGCCACTGGGTATGTTGGTTCTGGGGTCTGTTAGGATGGCTCTGGTGCAGGTCAAGGTGAGTTGCTGCCTGTGCTCTGTCCAGGGCCACTTGGTATGAGTTACAAAGTGATCTGTAGATAGTTACCACTTGTGCTGGAGGTACATGGGAGAGGCTAACCTGTGAACTAATGTCAGCTGCCTGCAGTACCTGCTTAGCAAGAGGTTCAGGGCATGGCAAGGTAAGATGCTGCTTGTTTGGGGTTTGTGAACCTTTGAGATATTTTAGGAAAGTCCATAACATGAGCCAATACAAGCATTTGTATGGAAAAGCCATCGGAAGCAACTTGGACGGGCTTGCAATTTGGGTGGGGCAGCGTCTCAGAGAATCACTAGGCACAGGCAAATGGTGTTACCCCGGGTGATGGAGACTCAGATATGGTGGCTGCCTTCATCTGCACATTGGGTGAGGGGAGGGCTCAAAAAAGGAATAATGGATTCTGCCCGCACTTCTGTCTGGGAGAAAGTTTCCCCTCCAGCTCTTGCCCTGAGGCCAGACAATTCAGGTCCTCCCATATGTCCCTGGCACCTCTTGAGCTTTTGTCCCAGCACTGGAGCTCAGAGTGAGTGAGTCCGTCAGAGAGTAAGGCCATGCACCAGCCCTTTAAGAGAAATGCATGGGACTCCAGCCACCCTCTGTCTCACTCAGCCACAAGCTCTGCTAGTTTTCACAGCCAGAAGTTTATGGGGACTTCTTCTCCATAAACTCCACTGGAACCCTGAGCTGAGGAGCCAAAAGTGGGTCTAGAACACTTTGTTCCTCAGAAGGGCCTCTGCACCCAAGATATTCTTGAAGATTTGTCACTGCCACACGTGGGTGCTAGGCCAGCCCATTCCATGTCTCCACCCCTCCTACCAGTCACTACATGACTTCTTCTATATATCCTCAGTTATAGGATTTCTGCTCAGCTAGATTTCAGGCAATTCTTAATGATGGTTGTTCTGTAGTTTAGTTGTAATTTTGATGTGGTTGTGGGAGGAAGCAAGCACAGTGCTTACCTATGCCACCATCTTTACCAGAAGCCAAACTTTATTAAAAATATTAATTTCCGAGGCACCTCCTGATGAGTGGAGTCTCTCATTCATCAGGATCTGGGTGGAGCTGGGAATCTGTTTTTAACAAAGGCTCTGGGCAATTCTTTTTATAAGGCTGCGAAAGACTACACTCATTATTCTGCCTCTCAGTCAGGCAGTTTGGTAATTACAAATTGCAAAAGACAAAGAGAAATGCTGATTTATGAAGTGCTCCCTACTGCACACTCCCGTTAATCAAGATGAAAGCCCTTGTCAACTGTATCGTGCTCTGCAATAGGTTGTCACAGAAGTGTGTATGTTCTTGTGTTTACATTTCATTTATTTCCTACATCAGTAGCACTCAACTAGTTTTCCGGGCACATTTCACTGCCTCCTATTAAAGCCAATACTAATGTCATACAAAATGATTCCAAATCAGTTAACTTTTTTGCAGAAGTTGTTTATATCATGTGTGCCTTTTCTTACCTTCTCTGAGTTTGCACCTTGTCCTCTCCCATCTGGGTGTCTGGCAGTGAGATGCATCTATTTCACTCCCAGCCCTGAGCTACGGATGATGAAACAGCCAGAGAAGGATGATGAAAGGTCTGTGGCCCTCACACAAAAGCAGTTTTTTTTTTCCTTACTGTGGAGACAAATAAAGAAAATGCAAAATACGCAACGAACTGCATGAACACGTTGTACTAATTATGTAGAAATAATTAAAATAATGGTCAAAAAAAAAAAAAGCAATTTGGTATGTTGGAAAGACCACAGACTTCTAAGCCAGTGAGATTCAGGAGTAAATCCCACTTCTCGTTTGATAAAACCTCAGAATCTTCATTGACAAGAAATGTCATTGAAATAAAATATATTCATGGAAAATATTCTGAGACCAATTGCTGGATGTGGACAAATACTGGAGTTAAAATGGGATTTATCCCAAAGGAAGAACTCATAGTTAAGCAGCTTTCTTGCTTCAGGCTCTTGTACATTCTGATGTCTTGTCTTCTAATCTCTAGAGGAAGAAATCAATTTAAGCTCATTTTGCTCTTTGTCTTCTAGGCATAAGATCTGTCTCCGGATAGCAATTATACAAACTAATGAGATAAATCATGAATGTTTCTTCTATTAATAATCATGTGGATCCACTGTCGATTCTACAAACCAACCATACCAACCTTTTAATATGTTCTAATCAAAAATCTTCACACAGAGATTTCATGATTAAGAGAGGTGGTATTTGTTCTCCATATGATTCTTTCCTTACAAACTACATTTCTTAGTCTCTGAATAATGGGCTATAAAATGAGGTTCCTTCAGTTCTTATCTTGGCTACCCAATCCCTTGGCCTTGATTTTGTATTTGACAAGCTGCCTACCCAGTCTGTGTCTCAATTCCCATTGGTAAAGTAAGAAAAGCATCACAAACCACTCACCAGGTAACTGAGAACAGTTTCCAATAAAGAATTTCAAGGAGTTTTCAACACTCATATTTACGTGGGTTTTAATTAATGCATAGCACTAGTTTGGGCCCAAGGATTAGATTTCAAAAGAGAAACAAAGTAATAGCAGGGGTGGGCAGTAAGCTCCATCTTTGTAAAGGCCCATGTGGGTTGAAAGTTTCCTTAGTCTCGAAAGCCTTAATACAAGCACTAGAAACACTATTATGTGTCTAGATCAAGAGAGGTATAATATGAAATTATAGAAGAAGAGCATTCAAAACGAGTAAATAATTTATTTAATATCTCAACATAGTATAGCGTTATACACAAATGCATACATGTGAAAAGAAAAGGGAAATGAATAAACTAAAACACAGTTATTTTGAAAAATAAAGAGTATAATATTAATATATTCTATTTGATAAATCAATTATTAAAAACCAATTTTTTGACTTCCTCATTCCTCCATTTAATTAATACTTACTGAATACCTACCATTTACTAATTCCTGGGGAAACAACTGAAGTGTGGAGTTGAGGTTCTTACCTTAATAGAATGTACTTGCAAGTAAAAGAAAGAGCTCCTTTTAGAACTTTTAAAAAAATATTTTACAATTTGCTAAAAAAACATTAAATAAAAATATGAATAATCAGTTCCTACCCTCAGCTATTGGTAGTCTAAACAATAAAAGCACATTAACAACACACAACACTTTGTTAAAACCCACCTTAAAAAAAGCTTTTGATTTTTCTCTGTGAGATAAGAGTAAAGACCAGGAATAAATACTAAAGAGGAAAAAGTGTCCTTTATTGTAAGCATTTGGCCCAGGGGATGAGGTGGACTGGATGGTGCCATGGGAATCAGATGTCTTTTACATGAAAGAAGACAATAAAGATGATTTCTCATGCTCCACAACACATGCAACAGTGACATCTGGGAAACACACCCACAGACATGTAGCACGTGGGTTAAGAACATGGATTCTGGAGTCAGACTCCTTGGGTCTGAATGCTGACTCCGACATTTAGAATCTACACAACCCTGTGTCATATAAACTCTCTATCTGTTCTCTCACCTGTCATATGGAAATAGTTGTGTCTACTTGTGGCAGATTGTTAAAACCCACATAGACTTTTACTCCTCCCTTTATCCAAACACATTTTGGCACCTCCCATCAAAAGGTGCAGTCTCCTTCCCCTGCCTTTGACTACAGGCTTGCCTTCTGCCTCCTTTGGCCGACAGAATTCACTGGAAGTGACACTGCATCAGTTAGTTCTAAGGCCAGGCCTCAAGGGAAATTGTTGTCCTCCACCCTCTCCTAGACCCCTGCATCCTCCTTGTGAACATGATGCACCCATCATGCAAACTTGCTGCTGGACGATGAGCAATCGCATGTACCAGAACCAATGAGTCAGTGCAGTGGTCCTAGCTGAGACTCCAGGGATACAATAGAGCAGCTGAGATGATCAAAGCTCCTTACCTGACTCACAGCTGACAAAAGACACACCATCTGACCCACAGACTAGTGGATATTAATACTAAATGATCATGGCTTGAAGTCACTAAGTTTCAGGGTGGTTTCTTATACATCAAAAGCTAACTGATACACATCAGATAGTGTCAATGTGAGAATTAAATAAATCTAAATACTGCCTGGCATGTAACAGCACTGTGTAACAACAGACTTGCTGTTGTTATTAAAAGAAATGAATTTCAAAATTGAGACAATTTGCCTAACGACCTCTAAATCACAGTCAGGTGAAATTCTTGTTGGCTTTGCATGCTGGTAATGGATGGTGGCACAGTGGCTGTGGACATGACATCTATCAGTCAGGCTCAGATCTCTGGGGTCTCTTAACTTTTTGTGCAAGTGATTTGCATCAGAGAAGAATGCTTACATACACATCTTCAAATTCACTCACTAATCGGCTTGGTGGAAGGAAAAATAAAAATGCATAAAATAAAAAATCTGAAAAGCCAACTATTTGATCATCATTTTTACTCATGATTCTTTCCAATAGTCTGGTGATTATTTTCACTCTTACTAATCATATCTAAGCAACTTCTCAAAGCGAGCAATTTAGAAGAAAACGTGGGAAATCATTTTATGAATTTGTTTAAAATACTCAGTAGTCCCATATTTCTGGTTTCCCAAGCCAGCAGCAAATTGACAGTACTATTTGGGGCCAGAAGTTCATGTTACTCCTTAATGTTTAATAAACAACATAATTTTTAATAGATCCTTTAGCTATGTCATAATTAACTTGTGCTTCGTCTTAAACATTAATGCCAACCTATGTGTTCTTTTAGTCCATTGTGATGCAGAGAAATTGTCTTATGCACATGCATGAAATAAACTATGAATATCCTGCAAAGTTAATTTTATGAATGTCAATATGACATTCTTATGTTTCCTTTATTAAACTTAGCTCTTGGGAATTTCAAGGTCTTTTACAGAGGATACAAATGCCCTTCGGTAACTACCACTCACATCTTTTTTTATGACATTTGTACTTTTGGTTAATATTGCTTTTTTTTTTTTGGTAAGTATAAAAATTCAGTGCAGATAGCATTAGTGTTTCCCTCTGTGTGTCTCTCTCCCTCTTTCTCTCAGAAAATGTAAGTGAATTTGAGGTGCAGTTTCTATATCTCTATCCAACTTAGTATAATTGCTAACTATAGAAATTTCACATCAAAATAAAGAAGACTTAATTTAATTATATGTTAAAAAACAGACAAAATTATGCTATTCTTTTTTAAAAATCAGTATCAGCCATCATTTGAATGTACAGAACAACAGCTGTTTTACTTCATACTAGATTCTGTCTTTGGTGTACTGCAGGTCATCAAACACACACACAAAAAAATATTTACTGCCCCAATAACAATTTTATTTAAGAATTTATAGAGTTAGCATGTAAAAACAAATTTGTAAAAATATTACAAATAATTTTAGTACTAACACAATTTTTTAACATTTTTTAATACTTTATAAGTTTTATGGGATTTACTAACTAGCACATCCTCACTCTGGAATCCTATGTGATCATACCACATTGAGACAAATTATTTCACCTATTGATAAGGCGATAGGCTCATGTGAACATTTGCAGAGCAGCATTCTGTGGGTTGGTGAAGAGCTTGAAGGACGAGAGAGAGAGTCTTCCTATATGTTCATAAGTTGATTTGCACTACGCTTCTCTCTTGTGCTGAGGTAAAAAATACATATCACACACACACACACACACACACGCACACACGCACACACACACATCATGGACCTTTATATACACCATCATTGATTCTTTAGTACTTCTAAAATAGTAGGACTTCTTTTAAATTATTTTTAGAATGCCGTGGGATAGTGAAGGTTCAGCTGGCCCTACTGACTCCCACAATCCCGGAGAACTAATTCCTATAGTCTGCCAAACAGCTGGCCCCAGTAGTGGGCCAAGAAAAGCTTGAATAAGATTTTATTCCTCCTTGAATAATAGAGGAATAATGGGAGAGAAACCATAAAACATCACAGGATCTTGGTCCTAGACCCGAAGAGATTTTAAAGGATAAAGTCTGACCCCTGTATATATATTCTCCAGCCAAAAGACCACATTAAAATCCAAACCATACAAAAATCTCCCAATGTCCCTTTTGTCACTCAGAAAATGGACTCTGGGGCTCTATGCTACCCCTTCTGACCAAACCTTTGGCCTCATCTTTTGTTACTTTCTCACATTGACCTACTGTCATGCGGGGACTCTGGTCCTGCTCCCCACTCAAGAACGCAGGATATGGTGAGGCCAAAAAGGAACACCAACGGAGCCATGGATAGGGGGTTCATACCACTATTTCTCGCTGGTGGCTGGGTTGGAGACACAGGAAGCAGGAGCCACACAATCTGCAATCTGCCGTCCACTTCTCTGCCAACCAACCCACCAACGAACAAATGCCCTAGCATAGCCACAGCAGTCATATTATTGGCTAATGGCTAACGAGTAACAGCTGACGGTAACCCAGCCACAGCAGATGGCCATCTAATTACAGCTGATGGCCATCTAATAACCAAGCCAGCACCTTTACACATGAGGCTGAGAGCCTGGAAACTGCTCTCTGGGACTCTGTCCCCACAACTACCTCCAGCCATACTGGCTCTTGCCAAGACACACCCCTACTGCATGATGTGCATATGCAGCTCTCTCTACCTGGAATTCCCTGACCCCTCTCATTTCCACATGGCTCATGCCCTTATCTTTTCAATTCTTTCCTCAAAAGTTACCTTCTCAGTAACTTTTCCTGACCACCATCATTAAAACTGAAAAACAAAAATCTATACAAATGGCCAACAGATATGTGAAAAAATGCTCAACTTCACTAGCTACAAGGGAAAAGAAAATCAAAACCACAAAGAGATACCACCTCACACCTGTTAGAATGGCTATTACTAACAAGACAAGAAATAACAAGTGTTGGAGAGGTAGTGGAAAAAAAGGAACACTCATATACTGTTGGTAGGAATGTAAACTAGTACAGCCACTATGGAAAACAGTATGAAGGTTCCTCAAAAAATTAAGAATAGAGCTGCCATATGACCCAGCAATCCCTCTTCTGGGTATCTACACAAAAGTTTTGAAAACATTTATTTGTAAAGATATATGTACCCCTATGTTCACTGCAGCACGATTCACGGTGGCCAAGATGTGGAAACAACTTAAGTGTCTTTTGATGAATGATTGGACGAAGAAGACATGATACATAAATACTCGCACAATGGAATATTACTAGCCATAAGAAAAGATGAAATGCTGCTATTTATGATAATATGGATGGATCTTGAGAATATCATGGTAAGTCAGTCAGAAAAACTCAAGAACCATATGATTCCACCCACATGTGGGATATAAAACAGAAAGCATCTAAAGAACAACAACAACAAAAAACAAGCAAACAAACAAAAAAAATCACCCATAGATTCAGACAACAGTATGGTGGTTACCAGAGGGGAAGTAGGCTAGGGGAAGTAGAACAGGATGAAGAGGGTCAAATATATGGCGATGGAAGGAAACTTAACTTTGGGTGGTAAACACACAATGCAATATACAGATGTATTATAGAACTACACACTTGAAACATGTAACTTTATTAACCAATATCACCCCAACAAACTTAATAAATTTTTAAAAATCCACCCTCCTCATTCCCTCCCCCTTCTATTTCATTTTTCACAAACCACTTGTCATCTACTAACATACTCTATCATATATTTATTTTGTTGATGCTTGCCTCTCCCCATCAGGATGCCTGCTCCATGAGTTCCATTTCTGTCTTTCACTGTTATATCCCAAGAACCAACAGCACGCCTGGCACACTGTAGGCACTCAATACATATTGAATAAATTAAATGAATGAACAACTAATGTTCAGGAGAGATCCAAGATAGCAGAGTAGATAAACACTGTGCCTATGTCATTCCATGAACACATTAAAATACAATAGATTATAGAAAAATCAACCTGGAGAACCACCTGAAGTCTAGCCAAACAGAAGCCCTACAACTAAAAACATAAAGAAGAAGCTACATCAAGACTGGAAGGAGAGGCAGAGACAAGGAATGACCCCCAAAACTGTGGGCGGCAGTTGAGAATCAGGAGGGATAGCTCAGCCGAGGAGGTTCCCCAGAGTGAAGGACCTGAATCCCCCACCAGGCTTCCTAGCCCAGAGTACTGGTGCCAAGAAGAGGAGCCCCCACAACATCTCACTGTGAAAAACAGAGGATATTCTAACCATCCAGGTGGGTTGGAAGGCTGTGGGAAACCCAGACATCCTCTTAAATGGCCCATGCACAGACTTACTCACTTGCAAGCACTCACCCTGGGTTATGATGGAGGACGGTGACCTGGGCGGGGGGCGTCAGAGGCATAAAAATGGCAGACTGAGGTGTGTGGTTTCAAGGCAAGGGCTGGAGGATAGTCAGCATTTTCCTTGTGAAGGGTCCTCCTCTCATGCAGCCAGTAGGCGGGCACCATATTTTCTGTGTTGAGCCCACCCCCACCATCCTAATCTGAATCTGAACTGGTCTAGTGAACTCTGTTGGGACCCCACCCCAGCCACCTCCCCCAGTACCAGAGGTACTTTCTCTGTGAGCAGCCAGCTCTACCCGTTGCACTTTCTCTTGGAAAAGTATCAGAGTCTGTGGGCCCCTGGTGGGCAAGTGGCAGGCCTCAGTGTGCTCTGAGACTTTTGCTGAGTAGCGGCAGGCTCAGCACCGGCACCAAACCAGAATTTACATTAGCCTGGTGATACAACTCTTCCCACTCTAGTGACTCCCTGAGACCCTGCCTCACCCAACTTGCATACCACATGAGAATCTATCAGCGGATGAACCTTAAGGGACCCTGCAGGTGGTGGCAGGTTGCAATAGGCCTTCAGGTGTCCTGGCTTTTTGCAGAGCTACCCCAGGCCTGGTACTGGTGGCAGACATCCTCAGTTAGCAGAGTGGCCTCACCCACATGGCTCCAGGTTTAGCATAGGCATTGAACAACTGTGGATTGCTTTGTAGCTCTGACCAGGTACCCCTGGTTGGTCACAGGGAGTGTGTCACCTGGGCCTGCACCAGCACTCCTCCCAAGAGGCTCCAAAACCAACATAATTGGTGGCTTCAGACGACAGCAGACTACTGCCCAGTTATCCTCACAAGTGGCATAGACAAAGGACAATCTCATCAGGCACCAGAGCCTGCTGGCATGAATGCCACTCAGTGGGGTAAGCCCCCTGCACAAGAGCCCATAAAATGCAGACGTGGCCAAAACCCACAGCCAATCAGCCTGAGGGTCAATTCCACCCACTGATATTCCAACAGCAAGACAGGCTCAGCTATAAGAGGAGGGCACACACAACCCACACAAGGGACACTCCTGGAGCACCTAGTGCAGGTGACCAGGAAGACTGTGCCACGGGGCCCCCCAGGGCACCTACTACATAAGGCCATCAGCCAACACTGGCAAACACAGCAGATCTACCTAATACATAGAAACAAACAGAGATGAAGTCAAAATGAGGAAACAAAGAAATGCATCCCAAATGAAAGAATTGGAGAAAATTCCAGAAAATAACTAAACAAAAGGGAGGCAAGAAACATATCAGATACAGAACTGAAAACAATGGTTATAAGGATACTTGAGGAACTTAGTGAGAACTTCAACAAAAGACAGCAAGTGTAAAAAAAGGACATTGAAGCCATTAAAAAGTATGAGTCAGAAGTGATGAATACAATAACTGAAATGAAGAATGCACTAAAAGGAATCACCAGCAGGCTAAATGAAGCAGAGGATCGAATCAGTGATTTGGAAGATAAGGAAACAGAAAACACCCAATCAGAACAGCGAAAAGAAAAAAGAATCCAAAAAAATGAAAATAGTTTTAGAGACCTCTGGGACAACATCAAGCATAACAACATTCACATTCTAGGGGTGCTGAAGAAGAAGAGAGAAATCAAGAGATTGAGAACCTATTTAAAGAAATAGTAATGACTAAAAACTTCTCTAACCTGGCAAAGGAAATAGATACACAAGCCCGGAAACACAGAGAGTCCCAAACAAAATGAACCAAAAGCCCACACCAAGACACACTATAATTATGATGAAGAGAGAATCCTACAAGCAGCAAGAGAAAGGCAACTAGTAACTTATAACAGAGCTCCCATAAGGCTGTCAGGTGATTTCTCAACAGAAACTTTGCAGGCCAGGATTGGCACAAAATATTCAACGTGATGAAAAGCAAGGACCTATAACCAAGGGTACTCTATCCAGCAATGCTATCATTTAGAATCGAAGGACAGATAAAGAGCTTCCCAGACAAGAAAAAGCTAAAGGATTTCCTCACCCCAAAACCAGTATTTCAAAGCATGTTAGTGGGACTTGTTTAAGATGGAAAGAAAAAATCAAAATTATGAATAATAAAATAGCAATAGCTACATATCTATCAACAATTACTTTCAATGTAAATGAATTAAATGCTCCAATTAAAAGACATAAGAGGGCCGAATGGATAAGAAAACAAAACCCTTACATATGCTGCCTACGAGAGACTACTTCAGTTTGAAAAACACACACAGACAGAAAATAAAAGGATGGAAAATATGTATTTCATGAAAATGGAAACAAAGCAAACAAAAAAAAAGCTGGGGTAGCAATACTTATAAACACACAAAAATAGACTTTAAAACAAAGGCTATAGGAAGAGACAATGAAAGACCCAGTAATCCCATTTCTGGGTTTATTTCAAAACACCCAAAACCCTACTTTGAGGGGACATGTGCATCCATATGTTCACTGCAGCATTGTTTACAGTGGCCAAGATGTGGGGGCAGCCTGAGTGTCCATTGTTAAAAGAATGGATAAAGTGGAGGTGGTGCATATGTACAATGGAATATTGCTTGGCCGGGGAAGGGAATGGGTTCTTGCCATCTGCGGCAGCATGGATAGACCTGGAAGGTATTGTGCTGAGTGGAGTTTCAGACAGAGAAAGACAGATGCAATGTGATTTCGCTTATATGTGGAATCTAAAAAACAAAATTAACAATGAAAACAAAAACAAACTCATAGACACAGAAAACACTTTGATGTTACCACATGGGAGGGGGTTGGGAGTGAGGGTGATAAAAAAGGGGAAGGGATAAAAAGTACAAATTCATTGTTACAAAGTAGTTATGGGGATGTAGGATGTCACATAAGAAATATAGTCAATAATATTGTAATAACTATGTATGATGTCAGATGGGTACTAGATTTGTTGGGGTGACAGATGGGAGGGAGTTGGGCAGCAGGGTGAAAAAGGTGAAGGGATTAAGAAATACAAATTGGTAATTACAAAATAGCCATGGAGATGTAAAGTAAAGCATAGGGAATATAGTCAATGATATGGTAATAACTATGTATAATGCTAGATGAGTACTAGACTAGTCAGAGGGATCATTTCTTAAATTATATAAATGTCTAACCATTATGCTGTACACCTGAAATTAACATAAAATAATATTGAATGTCAATAGTAATTGAAAAATTTAAAAATGGTGGGGGAGGTGAAGGGGATAAGAGGTCCAAATTTCTAGGTATAAAACAAGTAAGTCATGGGGATGCAATGTACAGCATAGGGAATATAGCCAATAATATTGTGATAACATAGTATGGTGTCAGATGATTGCTGGACTAATCATGGTGATCACTTCTTTAGGTATATAAATGTTGAATAACTATGGTGTACCCCTGAAACTAACATAATATTGTGTATTTGCTATAGTTTTAATAAAAATCTTTAAAACAACTGATGTTCAGAGTAGTTAATGATTTGCACAAGTCACACCTTGGAATTCAGCAACAGAGCAGGACAGGATGTCATTTTTCTGACATTTCCTTTACAAAAATTAAATAATATTACAGTAGCATGTTAAAGACTTATTAATTTAATACAGATTCTAGTTTGAAACAAGTCTACTAACATTTATATAGACCTTTTTATTCAAAAAGCAAGCTTACACTAATTCTCTTTTAATTTTTCTGACCACCCTATCAGGTATAAATTAGTATCTCTATTTTACAGACTATAAACCTGGAAGGTTTATAGTCTAGATTAAAAGAAAGAAAGTTTAAGTTGGAAAGAGATCTATTAAATATGATTTCCTGCCCTCTGCAAAAGAATTATTTTTGCAGAAAGATGCACTGAAGAATTTCATTCAGTGATAGCCCTCTTAGTAACAAAATTTTAAAATATAGTTCACTGTGCCCATAACGTTTCAGATAAATTCTTAAGGCATAAAGCAAGTACCAGTTCATCTGTATTGCATCCCTCATTTTGCCTTAAGCTTTTATGAATGCAATTCTGAGGTCTAAGGATATTTGTATAACAGAATTATTTATTTTTCTTCCTACAATTTTAGATTTCATGTTTGTGTGCATGTCCGTGTGTGTGTGTGTGTGTGTGTGTGTGTGCATGTAATTTTGTTTTGTTTCAGTTTGAGAGGATTTACCAGTCTTTTTAACATGTCTGGGCCTACTTTGAACAAATCCGATCACCCAAAAAGATCAGTATATTTAAAAAACATTCAGGGAAAACAAACAAAAAGAAATAGGAAAAAGGATAGGACAATTAAAAATAATTAACTAGGAAAAGTAAAAAAGTTATCCCATAATATTCTAACAATTATCAATAAATAACCTGCCTGCAGCTGAGATTGGTCTCACAAGCAACCTACTTGTACGCCTGTCAACCTTCTGGCCTAGGAGAGGAAGCCTTAGTAGCCATTCATCTTACAAGTCCGTAGTCAAAAGGGTCAGGTGGAGAATTTCATTGAGTTCACTATGCAAGTCCCAAAGGAAGCAGAGCCTGAAATGGAGCAAGGAGCTTCATTGAATCACCTAGACTACCTACAGCAATCCTGGGTGCTATGACTTTTCCCTTCCAGATAGCTGAGAATCCGTATGGTTTGCAATTCACAGGGCTGAGGAACAGAGGAAAGAAGGTCCCCACAAAAGCTTGTATAGAGCACTGTCCAGTGAGTCTCCATTGCTTTGACTGACCATGATAATTGTTTTAATTGGATTCCCAGTTTAGATTTTTATCAAACTTAGTTAAGAATGCCTCAGTACATAAGATCTGCCTGGGGAAAGACCATCATATGAATACTATATGTTATAGAAAAAGATGAAACTAATCATTAATGAATTCAACCAAAATGATTTTAAAAGCTAGTAACTGAAACAAAAGGAAAGGAGTTATAATAGTGGACTAAAAAAACAATTCCTAGAGTATTATCAAAGGGCAATATCTCTTTTTTAAACTTTCCAAGAATGCCATGTGTACTCATGGTTTGTGAACTCTCCACGTTTTCCAGTAGATTATAAATGCTCACGTGCCTGGGATAGATACTGCCATATTTCCTCTTAAATGCACCACAATGAAGGAGATACAAGCATCCAACATTTTTTCTGAGTATAGCCCTTACATCCACTTGTAGGGCATTCATAGGCATGTGAATATATGTAATTTATCAGATTTGATGACTCTGAGAATTAGAAAATCTGGGCCTACAGGATATATTGAAGATACCTTAAGTGAATGCCTCATTACCACAGTAATACACTAAGTAGAATACACTTCTGAAATCCAACTAAAATTTTCTCCCATTGCCTAACAAATTATAATAAGATCACAACTGGAAACTCATAAAAGGAAACTGATTTACAAGAAGTAGGTCTAAGGTCTTTTCTATGTGTAATGCATTTACCACAGAGACATTTGGTTTTAAGATCAAGAAAATATATCAGGAGCAAGAATGCATATTACACAACGCAATTTAATTAACCACTTACATAATGGCTATCAAAATAGTAAGCTGATTGATTATAGGAAAAACTCCCAAAAATAATGTTTGCTAAGGTAGTAATTAGGAAACATAACTATGCAACAAGTTCTCAGTAAATGTAACAGTACTAACTGTCTTTTATGGACTTAAACCATGCATGTGTGAGTTGTAGAATATTCATAGGCAATCTATAAACTTGCAAATAAGCTTTTTTTATTGAAATGTTGAAAAGTTCTTAACATAAATGGAAAAAAAAGACTAAGAAAAGAAAATTCAGATGATTTTGGTCTCCAAAGAAATATGCAGATCATTTCTGTCTTCCATGCCTTAAGGTACACCATATTTAAGTCATTCTAGGGAGAGAAAAATCAATTAGCAACCAGTACTTGAAAATTATTTAATAACCAGCCTTGAAATTAAATTATAATGATTACTTATAAGTTTGATTTTTATAGACTGCCTTTTTTTCTTTTCTTTTCTTTTCTTTTTTTACAAAAACTAACCAAAATTAGCCTCCTGACTCAGCTAGATCAATAAACAGCAAGGCACCTTCCTGTTCAAGAGTTTAGAATGTAAAAACTCTACTATCTGGCTTGGTCTGAGAATAAGGGTTCCATGGATTAAGTATTTTCAAAGTATTAGAAGGCACTACAATTACACTTAGTAAAATTTAAACTTGGTGACAGGAGATAGAGATGGAATCAAAACCGTTATAGAAACGTTCATTACTCTAGAATCCCAATCACGGACATCCCTTGGCATCGTGCTGCTGTGCATGGTGAAGCACGGGAGAGAGTTCCGGTCAACAGAAGTCGAACTGAGTCATCCTCTCAAACTCTGGCCTGTCAAAGTTGAATAATCTCAATAAATTATACTTTCTTGGGTCACATTTCTCAATCCTTTAATCATCTTTAAGACTCTCCTCTGAACAACTTCCAAATGTCCTTCATTCTTCTTGGCTTCTTGGTTTTAAATTACTTATCAAATTTCAAAGGAGGCTGTTATTAGTCTATAAACTAGAATTTAGAATAATTTCAGGAACAGATACACTTTTAAAAATCATGACTTAAATGAAAGCTATATAAATCATTTAGTTCTACCACCTCAATGGAGTAGGTTACTAAGAGGGAATTCTTTTACCAGTGCTTTATTATTTATAGAAACGAGTTTTTACTAAAATACATGTTATAAATTTACTTTATTTGAAATGTTGGGGAGGAGGAAAGAAGAAAGTGATTTTAATGTTCATTCGCTATACTCTTCTTTTAGGACATCAATTAACTTATGAGTAAGAAAATGCTTATGGAAAAAGTACATATTTTTATTCAAACACATATCTATTATTGATATGATCTTTTGATGGGAGATGTACATATTTTTACTATCACGCATACCTATTACTGATATGATCTTTTGAAGGGAGGTATACACATTTTTTAACACACATACCTAGGATGACATTTTGATATACATGACATTTTGGTGGAAGAATCCTTAACCCCTTCCTCTCAAGCCACCCTCTTGAATCCAGCCACCCTCCCCCTCTTCAGAGTCACCTAGTCTATATGTAAATATGTTTTTCCATTCCCAACTCCAAATGCCTTTTCAAAACTCATGGACTAGGCTAGAAGTCTGGAGGATTTCCCAATGCCAGCTGGGTACTGGGGTGGGAGATAGAAACAAAGTGAGACAGGTGGGTTTAATCCAATCAGTCTGGAGACCCATTCAGACCAGCTCAACCACTTTAGTTCTTGTCCAGCCCCAAGCTTACTGCCCAAATTTAGTTATATGGTACCCAACCACATTATTAGCCTTTTGCTGTCCCCAGTCAGGTTAATCAAAGCGTGGAGGTGTTACTATATGTTCACAAATTCTTTGACACTCCTCCCATCATAAAGAAGAGTCGAATTCCCAAAGTGATTTATTTCTTAAAAACAAGGTATGGCAGAAATGATCCTGTACAACTTCAGAGGCTAGATTAGAAACCACCTGGCTCTCTCCTTTGGGACATGCACCTTGGAAACCCTGAGCAGCTCTGCAGTAAGTCAGGCTAAGCTGAATCTGCCACACTGCAGAGATCACGTGGAAAGACCACAGAGAGAGAGAGGGGCTGAGGAGTGCCAGCTATTTTGGTCTCAAGTGTTTCAGTCTTCCCAGACCAGACAACAACCAGCATGAACTGCCAGGCCTGTGAGCAAACAGCCTTCCAATGGCTCCAGCCCAGCTTTCAAGCCACCCTGATAGAGGAGAGATGAGCTGTTCCTGCTGAACTAGAAGGAGTGCTCAATAAACGCTAAACTCTGATTTTTGCTATTGTTGTTATTATAAGAAGAGAAAGAAAGAAATTTTAAATAGTTGAAAATATATGTCCTACTTATAAATGTTACTCTTTCAGTCAAGATCAAGGCAGAGAACTAGCCCAATTCCAATCTTATGCTCATACACTTCCCCCACTCCTCCACCACAGCCTACCCTCAAATTACTTATAAACGGGGCAACTGAGATGTAGAGGAAAAAAATGACTTGTACCAAATAACAAAGCTTATTAAGGCTGTATCAAAAACACAGCACTAGATGCATAACAGAAATACCAGTGTACTTTGGAGTAAGAAGATGTAGTTCATCATTTCCTCTTATGTTAAATAGAAGTCATAGTACACATCGTAATATATATATATGTATATATATATGTGTGTGTGCATATACATATATATATATATATGCATATATATATACACACACACACATATAGTCTGTTACAGAAATGTAAGGTAAGAACATTATTAGAAGTCATAGTTATTAATTCTAGTTCTAATATGTTTTACACCAATATTTTTCAAACTACAGGTGGTAACACATGTGATTTGTGGAATCAATTTGGTGGATCACAACCAGCATTTTACAAAAATTAAACAGAATAGAATAGGATAGACTATCATAGAGTAGGAAATAGCATTTATTGCTAGTAGTAAGTTTCAAAATTGTTTTGTGAATGTTTCAAAGAATAATAAATATGTGATGATGTAAACATGTTTTCTCATCAGACAAACTGGTTAAAGGGAGATCCTGATACACAGAAAATTGAGACTGCACAGTACTACTTCATCAGACAGACACGTGAGAAATGGAGGTATACATTCTTACATTCTCCATGGGTTTTTAATAATTGAATTTCCATTGCATCAATAAGATTTGGTCAGAAGACTTTGCATATTGAGGAGTGCTTCAAACATCTATTGAAGGCAATGAAATGAAAAGTTCCAAATACTTGATTAGATCACCAACAAAAAGGGAGCAGGAACTGATCGAGGAGTCCCTTAAATGCTTTCAACCTACCCTACAGAGCACAGTGTTAGCCAGTCTTATGAGTGAAATCTAACATTGGTCTACTCTTACTTTCCCACCCGCAACTTACAGTCTGGATCTAAGCTGCCAAGCATCTTTCATTCATTCATGCCCTAAACATTTATCAAGCACCTACTGCAGGTCAAGCTCTGCATTAAGAACTGGGGATGCAATATTGAACAAATTGCTCTTGTCCCTGGCAAGAACTATTTGAGCAGATTCATTCCAGTCCAGATGACAATGTACAATATGCATGACTTAAAGTACTGATACTGTAAAGTTTTCAGATTTAAAACATATTACAGCTGTTAGAAGAATTTGTATATCCATTATCGCATGAAGTCTGTATAGCAATGATCTAAGTTATGTAGTTCCTTAGTATTAGTACATTTGTGATGTTGAGAAAACAAAAACCCAAAGAGGTCAATCACCTTGTCTAAATTAATTACATTGCAGGTGGTGGGACCAGAATTCAAACCTGAAAGCTTCACCCCACATTCTGTGTTCTTCCAACCACGGAACCTTACCGGTGCTGACTTCCCAATTCCTAGACTGATGATGGATGGAGAAGAGGCTCCCACAAAGCCTACTTTGCTCTCAGCGCTACTGACGGTCTGACTGCATTATAGGAAACAGAAACGGCTCCAGATATTTCCATCATAAAGGATTTTTTTTTTTAACGCAGTAAGAGGGTACAAAATCTTTGTACTTACAAAATCTTTGAAAGGACTAAAGGAGGGGACATCAGAAAGTCCTATTGGACTTTTGGGTTTAAAATCATATCACCATAGCAGAAATCTAGAGCTACAAAAACTACTGCGGTAGCCAGTACATACATCCACAGGAGCCTACATGGAGGCACCACAGTGCCTGAAGATGTGACTCTCTGCCACATCTCATGCCAGTGCTTTCTTTTGGCAAAACCTGAATTTCAGCCAGAGCCTGAGCTGCAAGCAATTCTGGCAAATGAAGTTCTTTGTTTCCTAATTCCGGGGATATAGAGGAAAGCGCAGAAAAATGGGAAGAGATGTCAAGTGCCAATGAACAATATTCAACACCAATTTTTCTTTTCTCAATACCTTTTCTCTGGCTCCTATCCTCCCCTAATCTCTCATTCCTTCTTTAAATCGAGCTCTATCTCCATGACATGCTGAAATAATCTCTTAGTGTTCTCTTCCTTATCTCCAGTGACAATATTGCGTTGTAGGACACAAACCTTGACCACCTTCTTTCTCTCTTTCTGAGTCAGCAACCCACTTCTTGCCAGATCCACCCCATCTTTGGAATTTAATGAAGCACTACCCTGCAGAAAATGAGACCCTGTTCTCCTGCACAGCCACTTAGGGGCCAGATGAGGCAACTGGAACTACAGTAGAGTGAACTCTGACCAGTAGGAAAAGGGAGACAGGGAGAAATCAGGTGGGAAAATTTCTCTCTCTCTCTCTCTCTCTCTCTCTCTCTCTCTCTCTCTCTCTCTCTCTCTCTCTCTCCCTCTCTCTCTCTCCCTCCCTCCCTCCCTCCTTCTCTCCCTCCCTCCTTTCCTCCTTCCCTTCCTCCCTCTCTCCCCCCTCTTTCCTTTTCTCCCTCTCTCCCTTCTGTGTACTATTCCAAGGTTGAGTACCTTCTTGCAAACCTTCTGCTGATTGAACAAACCTGCTGAATCACTTGTTGTGTTGTTTTGTGGCACACTGTGATGCAGTACCCAACATGGTGATACACTGTGTTGAAATGAATCCCATCTGTTCCTTATGCTAACATCCTGTGAATTTATTTAGCAACTAAACTGTTAGGATCATAATCAGTGCCTCAGTCTCTGCTTTCTAAAGGGTCTAGGCCAAGTGATATAGATTTGGTACCATCAGCATCTGCAAACAGAGGTTCTCAGCAGAGCTGTGCTTCAGAAATACTTTATAAAAATTATAGATATTCTTGCCTCACTTGAAGCTCACTAAATAAAAATTGCTAGGAGTAGGACCTGGGCATGCATGTTTCCTCAAGCACCATTTTAGAAGTATATCATAGTACAGAACTAGAATTCAAGTCCACAGATCTGATCTTACACCCACCTATTCCCCATGACCCTGAACTATCTGCCAACTGACAAAGAATCTTGACATTTTGCATCAAGAAGGGCTTATCACATCATTAAGCAGAAGTCTTAAGCTAGGAGACAAATGATAAGAAACATGTTTGGGATGGCATAACTAAACAGGTGTGATAAGCCTACAGCACAAGAAGACTAATGAACATTTTAGGAGTTATAGAAAGCATTCAATTTTGTAAGAGGTTAGCATGTCTCATTACACTCTTTACCTTCCCTTTCTGACATTTTCTTCAAAGTAAAATTAAAAAAAGATTCAAAAGCAGCCAGCTGGTAGCATGCATTGTCAGTAAGAAGTGACGTCAGCCAGGCTAATTGATCACTATTTAAAGATTAAGTGGCCCATTCTCTGTAATAGGACATACAGAAAACAGCTTTGACAGCACTGAAGTAGTTTACTAAATTCTACTGCCAATTGAAAATTTAAATCATGCTTATTTTCCGTAAGGTAATCCACTCACAATAGGTAATTTACATGATCTTATCCTTTAAGAAAAGCTCTGGATGCTCTTCCTGAACCTTCTACCTTCTGTGTTGCTATGATGCACCTGCCTTTTGGATAGATGGTTGATAGGAGAGGGGTTGTAGAAAAACCTGGAGACCAATTTGCCTCGTATGTCTCGGACAGAGATGGACTCTCCATTCATGTAATTTCTGAATGAGTTTGAAAGCCCTTTATGTCTTACATACAAGCTCATCTCTCTAGGTCTCATTTTTCTTACCTGAAAAAAGAGATAACTGTAATGCCGTCTTAAGCTAATTCTCAGGATTATTGTGATGATTAACTGGAAAATATAATTATTTCATCAAATTCAATGTATACTGCTGATATTATACACCGTATGTAAGGCCTGCTATGGGGAACTATTACATTGTACAGCCACTTTTTTTCTGAGGGTTCACACTACCGCAGTTGGGCGACCACTACAAATGCTTTCTGTTGCTCTCAAGTACAGAGGACAGAGAATAACGGTGGCCCTGACAATGAACATCCAAGGGTGAGAGCTGGAAGGCTTGTGGAGGTTAGAAGAAGAGAGCAAAGAACTGAAAGTTCAAGACATGCCTTGGAATCCTCCCCTTCTCCTTCCCAGCTGGACAGCTAATCCTGTTAGATTCCATTTCCCACTCAGTGAAATCAGGAATATAATGGATATCACTATTGTGTAAGAACCCAACATGTGTCAGGTCCCTTCCTCTAAGTGGCCTGTAAAGATCACAGAGTGCAGAAGAAAGCAAAACAAAACAAAACAAAACAAGAAATTTCTCATGGAGTCAGAATCCTGGTAAGCACATACTCTATCTGGTAAAAATAATATTGATAGTCGTCCTTTTTCTGAAATGAGGAAAAGGTATCTCTTTATATTCCCCTCTTGTACAGTATCCTCAAAAACCTTTTAAAACCTTAAGTTGATTCAGAAGCTCCAAACCTACCTTCTCTATAATGGGAACTTTATATAAAATGCTCAGTACTTTTTATGAAATATATCACACAATTTCATTTTCCTTGATCAATCTCCCTTCTTATGAGAATTGCCATGGGTTAAGTAGGTTAGAACTAAGGACAAGATCCAAGAATTCAAATTCGTTTTAATGTATACAAGTGGCAATAATTAGTTTGAAACTATTTTTTAAATGACCTTTTTGGAGTCCGGGACGCTTATTGCACCAAATATCTAACTTAGCAATTATAAGACAGAAGCCTTACTGTGACATTAAGCGACAACATGGCAGGCGTGGAGTCTGACAACAGGACAACATTCTGACAATAGGGACGCTGCTGAAAAATCGGTAAGAAATGGTCACAACTGGTATAATGCCCCAGGGCAAGACTGTTCTGTGAGGCTTGACCAGTGGAAATGCTGATTGTCTCTTTTGACAAAGGGCTGATGTACAGACCACCCTTTATCTATGTGCCTTCTTCAAACAGCAAAGCACATTCCCCACCAAATGGCCCTCTACCCTAACTTAAAGAATGAGATAGACCTCAGTCTTTTTCTCACTGTTCTGAACACTCTCAGAGATTCCTTATTTCTGAGAAATGTAGCAGGTGATGAAAAATGAGTGCAGTCACTGCCCAGGACTGTAATCCTCACTTTACGAGGCTGCCAGCTTTGCTTTGTAAAAAGAGAACAGACCCATAGGCTCTAGAAGATGTGCTTCCTGTCACTTTTGTTCCTGAGCACCATGCCACACAAATGATGTCAACACAAATGGGCCCGCTGTCCTCAACTGCTCAAGCTCAGGAACCAAGAAAAGGTTTCAACACTCCTGCCCTAAACATCCCCAACGGAGACCATCTCTCTACTATTATGAAGTGCTCCCAAGTTGCTTCAAGACGAGAAGTTCTCCACCTGGCTTCTCCTGTATGCTCTTTCAATGAAAAGGCAATCTCTGAGACACTTCTCTTATTTTTAACAGTGTTGATCACTCTTCGCTCTTCTCACATCTTCTTGAACACTTTCCCAATTAGATATGTCTCTTCACCTCTCACTTGAACCAAATGGGATTCATCTATTCACTTGTTCACCAAAATTAACAAGCACCTCCTATGCAGCAGGCACTATTTCAGACACTATGAACACAGTAGTAAATTAGGTCAAGTTCTTGCCTTTATGCATTTTCATTCTATGGAGACAAATAAATAAGTAAATACATCAATGTATATACAATTTCAGGTAGTGACAAGTGTAATGGTAGCATACATCTAAAATCAGGATAATGGTGTAGAGAGCAACTTGGTAAAAATATCCGGGCAAAGCTATTTTAGGTAGGAGGATCAACGAAGATCTCTCTGAGAAAGAAACATTTCAACAACAGTAGCGACTACTGCTACTGATAATAGTAATAATAATAATAATAGTAATAGTAATAATAATGTGAGGGAGCAAGAGATGTAAAAATCTGGAGTACGAGCTTCCCAAGGAGATGGAACAACCGGCAGACGCCCTAAAGTGGGAATGAGCTTGGCCACTCATATTTTGGCAAATCTCTTAATTTCACTGCTGATTTGTGTTTTATTTGTTTGTTCATATCCTTGTGTCACTTTTCAATTAAATCTGCTAGTGAAAAGAAGCCAGTTTTGTATAACTCTGTAAATCTTCACAGTATCAAGCCAACGGCATGAGGAAGTATTAAATGTTTTAATAATGGTGAAAGCTGCAGATTTCTCCTACCCCATGCAGTCCAAGGGAGCACATAAATAATCAGTGACAGTTATAAATGTTCTTTAACTAAGATCTCTACCCTAACTAAATAAATACCCAGACTGAAAACAACTAGTCTTACACAAATTAGGAGGGGTAAGGTCTGAGGTTAATTTGGTGCATTTGAAGCATCTGAGAAAGAAATCTTTTACACAGTTTGGGAGCGGATAAAGTCTGGGATGCATTAAATGCATGGTGCATTTGATGCACTTGAAGCATCTGAGGGAGGGACTTTCCCAGCTATGGAAAAAGCAGCAGAGACTAAATTATGATAACTTCAAGATGACATTTAACTAGAAATGATTACAGAAGAAACATTCAAGGGAATTTTAATGTGCTGCAGCAAACAGGATTATAGGGCAATAAAATTTCAAGGTAAAATATCTTTAGTTATGTCCTAAAGATACTTGCAATGGTTTTGAAAAGAGAACCCAAGTGTCCAGAAACTCAGGGAGAACTTTTACTTTCCTTGGCAGAAATTGCAAAACATCTACCTTTATCCTTTGTTGCAAAACAAGCAAATGGCCAGTGTCTATCTATACAGGGGCTACCTATGGGGAGCTCTGCCTCTGAAAATTTCCAAGAAGGCACATTTCAAGGGCTATTACCCTTAACCAAACTCTCCATTAGTGCACAGGGTCTTTATGGTGCCCCATGCAAAACTAAGTAAGCCTCGTGAGTAATTAACTGCTGGGCAGCTGAAAAATTAATTTTCAGCAAGTAAATTCTACTTGCAAGTGGAACCTAGCCTTCTAAAGGGCAATGGACCAAACCCTTCACTTCTTTTGGATCTCAGAATCTAGTACAAGGCTAAACATATAAAAGGCATTCAGTAAATATTTAATGAATGAACCATGTTTCAAAGGGTTTGCTGCTATGGGTACTTTAAGTGAATGTAGTGTTTAATGGTACCTCAAGTTAGATATTAACAAGTGCTAAAGTGTTCTTGGCTCAAACTGTAGTAGGACACTTTTTCAGCCTTATTTTGTAATCCTATATAGGTTATAGGATTACCTGATAAAATACAGGACTCCCAAATTAGAATTTCAGATACAGATAAGTTTTAGTATAAGTATGCCCAAAATATTACACAGGACATATAGTTTAAAAAAAATCATTGCTCATCGGAATTTCAAATTTAACTGAGCATCCTATATTTTTATTTGCTAAATTTGTCAACTCAGCCTTTATGCCTTGAAACTGATTTCGTTCCTCTTCTGTTTTCTAATAATTGGACCCTAAATTACAGATATTTTAATAGTTTTTAACTATTCCCTATTAAAATGAGGAACATATGAACCGTGATCTTCTTGACCTCGTTTGAAGAGGTATTGAGGAAGAAATTCCAGAGCACATGCAACTCAGGATGAATGCATAGAACAGCGTTATCCATAGTGCCTCGTGTAGTTCATTAAGTCAAAGTTTGCTAAGAGAAAAAAAAAAAATTTAAAGGGTTTCAGCTGTTTTCTAATGACGTGGCCAGATGATGCCACAAAATCTTGGCATTACTGATAAGTACACACTGTGCTGGAAAATCAATAGTTTCTGAAGGGGATCCTGAAGGGAACTTTCCATGATGGAGGTTAGAAATAACTTAGTCCCATATGCATAAATTCCTTTCCTCCAGGGTGCTCCATGTCCCTAAGCAAGAAAGCACAGGCCTTGCCCTAAATTCATAAACTGCTAAACTGGAATTATTGCTTTAAAAATTACTAAGAGTATTTAGTTTTTAAAACTGCATTTTTAACTATTTCTAATGCCAGTGATTGAGGTGAGAAAGTAACTATAAAAACAGGATTCCTTTCACTTTAAAAAAAAACACCTCATATGCTGAATGAGAAGCTTAGGTAAGCAGATAAGTTATAGAAGAGGTTATTTACATTAAACAATAATTCATTTCAATATTTTGCTAAATATTAGCCTCTCCTAGCATTCAAAATAAAATATTTCATTTACTCCCTCACAAAGAGTTCCTAAGCAACTTTCCAGTGTTCCCTGTATATCTGGGTTATGAAAGTTTAGCCCCTTGCTCATTTTAGTACTTCATGTTTATAAATATGTATCTACGAGGATTGACAATTAAGTTTGCGAAATCATCCTAGAAAAAGTGCTACATACCTCATTGCTGAATATCACTACAGTCACCTTCAAAGTACTCCCCTTGGGAAGCTATGCACCGATGCCAGTGTCTAGTCCACCCTTCAAAGCAATTTTGGAACTTTTTTCTGGAATGGCCATCAGAGCTGTTGTCTATTACCCTTGATGTCCTGAATGTCATCAAAATGTCTTCCTTTCAATATTTCCTTTATCTTCAGGTAAAGAAAGAAGTCATTGGGGGCCAGATCAGGTGAGTAGGGAGGATGTTCTAATACAGTTATTTGTTTGCTGGCTAAAAACTCCCTCATAGACAGTGCTGTGTGAGCTGGTGCATTGTCGTGATGCAAGAGCCATGAATTGTTGGAGAAAAGTTCAGGTCATCCAACTTTTTACGCAGCCTTTTCAGCACTTCCAAAAAGTAAACTTGGTTAACTGTTTGTCCAGTTGGTACAAATTCATAATAAATAATCCCTCTGATATAAAAAAAAAGTTAGCAACATCATTGCAATAAGTTTATAAACTTTATTGTCAGAACTTTTAGACAATGGTTTGTAGCTACATTTAGTATCCTTTCCTTAAAACTCCAAGGTAACATGAATTCCTCCTACTACTTTACACACAAACATTGCCTACAGCTCAGCTCTCTTCACCCCCTTCTTTTCTCTAATAATTTGTAGATAAAGCTTTTCTAAAAGTTTAAAGTAAAACACATAATTTTATTTTCACTCTTTCATATGTTCTTCTAACACTTTAAGTACATAAGACGTTAAAAATAAAATTAACTATTCACTGTAATTTTTACAAAGGGAGTCACTCCCCCTAGAAATAGCAAGGAATGGTCACTCAGTCCATTTTTTTTAAATAAACTTTTTATTTGAGAATAGTTTTAGATTTGCAGAAAAATCGTGAAGGTAGTACAGAGTTCCCATATACCCCATACCCACTTTCCCCATGTCCTACATTAGTATGGTACATTTGTCATAATTAATGAATCAGTACTGAAATATTATTTCAATAATACTTGATTCAGATTACCTCAAGTCCTTTTCTGTTCCAGGATCCCATCCAGGATGCCACATTACATTTAGTTGCCATGTCTCCTTAGGCTCCTCTTGGCTGTGGTAATTTTCAGATTTCCCTGGTTTTGATGAGTACTTGTCCAGTATTTTAGAGAATTTCCTCAATTTAGATTTGTCTGGTGCTTTTCTCGTGATTAGAGGTTATGGGTTTTGAGGAGGAAGACAACAGAGGTAAAGTGCCATTTTCATCACTTCATACTGATACATGTTATCTTCGTGATTTATCACTGTTGATATTGATCATGGTCATCTATAGTTTGTCAGGTTTCTCCAATGGTACAGACACTCTTTTTTCACCCTTTTCCATACTGTACACTTTGGAAGGAAGTCACTATGCACAGCCCACAATCAAGAGATACAGGGAGAGTTAAGCTCCAGCTCCTTGAGGAGGCATAGATTCTGCACATGAAACTTGTCTCTTTACCCTTATTTATTTATTCATGCAATCATTTATTTCTATCTGTGGGGACTCATGGGTATTTTATATTTTGAGTTATAAGCCAATGCTACTTATTTCATTGCTCAAATTATTCAAGCTTCGGCCATTGGAACTCTTTCAGCTGGCACCTGTGTCCTTTTGACGTGCCGCTCATTGCTGTGTTTTTTTGTTTTTTGTTTTGTTTTTCAGCATATCTGGAACTACATACCTTCTGGAACTACAGGTGCTCCAGATTCCTCTGGTATATTCCCTGCCCCAGCCCTAAATTAAGCCGTTTGTCCAAGGAGACCTAGTTCCCGTTTTTGGAGCCTGGCATTGGAAACCAAGATCTGGGCCTTGCATGGTAAAAGCCACTGTCATTTTAAAATATCTCCCCGCCTCTACTACCTAAATATATTTGCTATCATACTGAAGGACATTCATGTCATTTACTTCAAGCTTGGTTCTAAGAAGGAAATTATAGTTTAATTTCTGAAGTATTTGATGATTTTAATAGTTCTTATTCTACCTTATATTTAAAGACCATGATTTTAATTTCCTTGTTTTTGCTTTTGGGTATTAATTTTTGTCTTTTGTTTTTCTTCTTAAAGAACTGAATGTTTAGGGCATGAGGTTCCTAAGGAAAGGAAGGGTGGGTTCTCTCTAGGCTTCGCTAAATGCAGCCTGGTAATTCAACCAGAAATAGCTGGGTGTATCTAAGTCTAGGAGGAGCTTAATATGTACTGCACTTATTCAAACCTTGTTTAAAAAGAATTATGATGACCACAGACAGATGAGGGACTGGTGCAGATGGATGAAGAGGTTGCAACAAAAGAAGATGAGAATGACACAAAATTACCCTTGTATCAAACAAAATAACCACCTTGTATTTTTATGATGTGTATGTGTGGGAGGCTGTCTTTTAATACCAGGAGTGGCTCTTTCATAGATGTAGTGTCAAGTATGCATTCCATCTAACATCAAGACTCTAACTATTTTTAAAAACCACCAGTAGGTCCTTTAATAGCCTAGGATTACCAAATTCTCATGCTACTAGGATTGAGAAAGTCTCCAAAATTACACAAAGAAAATATTTAATTAAAAAATAAATGCATGCCCCCTGGTGATCTGAACAGGTGAGATCATGTAAATGCTAGTCAAAAGGGTGATTTCTTTGCACTCAGCACAGGCACACACACGCGAGACAACATATTAGATGCTATGATTGCTCTCCCTTCTACTTTTCCTCTGAATAACAGTATAGAGCCCCAAACAGAAAACGTATATAAAATCACTGATGACTGATGAATACCAAGCACTTGACCTACTCACGAATACCAAGGCCTACTCGGGGCTACTAGCGCCCTGTAGTCCAGAGCCATGAGTCTCTACCGATATTGGAAAACAGCTTTTCTGAGTCACTTAACACAGCGAAGTTAGTGCCCAAAGAAAACAATTTTGGCACCCATTGAATTATTTTGGAGCTAAATGAGCCAGTCAGAGATGGGCTGGCTGAAAGCTGAGTGTTTTAATTTATTATACTCCAATCACAAAGTTGCTAAAGGCTGGTCTTCTCCAAATACCGCCTTGTCTTTTCTCATGGACACAGTTTGGGATTCAGAGGACATGATCTTTAGCCAGCAGACACCAAGAACAACAGACACAAATGAATAGAAAAAAATAACTTCTTTTTATTTACAAAAAAAAAAAATCCAAATATTGGATGCTGTAAACAAAATTCACGATCTGTTCCCTCTAGCACTGATTCAAACATGTCAGTTTTTAAGAGTCCATTCTCCATCAACTCCTTTTCTGCCTGTGGCACAGTCTAAAGTCAATATTCCAAAAGAGTGACCCAAGGTGCAGCTTGCTGCAACAGGACGTCTCAGAGCAGGCAATGGTTGGAGAGAGGTTGGAGAGAGAGACAGCCAGCGGGCAGAGCCTCCTCCATTCCGCAAGACTTTTGCAGCAAGTCTTGCCAGTTATCTTGACATCTTCCAACTTTGTACTTTTACCACGTACTTTGTTTGCAAGCCATTATTACAACAAAATATTACATAGAGATTCTTTCGTAGCACTGAAAAGGCTATGCTATAAGAAATCTTAAAGATTATATTCAAATAGGTACTATATATAAAATTATTTTTTTTTAACTTTTTGGTTTCATCTAATACACTTTGTCTTCAAACAACAAAAAAGCTTATTTTTGAACTGCTGACAGCTTTCAACATAATACATTTCATTTACAAAATAGTTCACAATATTTATTTGACAAGCATTGCATTGAAAACAACTTTATGCACAGTAAAGCAACCAACATTAAGCAAACAGAGGTGGCAAAACAGTATGTTCACTTTTCTTTGCATTTCCTCCTTGGTTTGGCTTACAGATATTCTTCCATCCTTGCCTATTTTTGGAACCATGTTAAAATAGTCCACCCAGTATCAAAGTGAGCAGATACTTGATCTCATTCCTGGAAGGGAAAAGTCCTAGCAAAGTAGGACTTCTTGAAGCAACTAGATTTACTGCAAACTAAGTAAACTTTTTAATAGGCATTGTCATGGGTGAAATGTCCTGACATGCCAGACTGGACAGGTGAAAAGAGCCTCTCTAGAAGATAAAACTTCTTCCTGTTTTAAAATAATAGCACAGTAGGCTGGATAAACACAAAAGCAAGCAAATCACAGGCACTAATCAGGAGTTGAGAACTGTTCTTTTCTCTGACCTATACACATGGATCTCTTTCACCAGACATTCAAATTTTTAGGCCACACATCCACAAAGAAAGACATATATTCCACTGTTTGTTCAACTACATATGCACAAGACTATAGTACATACAAAATAGAAATAAATTATGTAAGTTTTAAAGTATAAATGCCGAAGGTTGTCTTGAGTACAGCCTGTTCTATCTGAATGCCGGGTGCTGGCACTTTCAACTATGCTACCAACCGTGGAATAAGCAAGAACATAAATATTTGAGAAAACAAATGAAAAGTGTATTATCAAATAAGGCCGCTCCAAACAAAAATCTGTGTCATAAATTAATAGCAGGTTGTTGCCATGGCAGAGCCAGAGACCTCCAGATTCCTTTAAAAATAGTGGACAACTCATTTGTCAAGAGAGGATGAGAAGGATGAAGGCAGATTACCAGCTGCTCCGATGTTCCCGAGCATTCCCTTAGTTTTCTTTTAGAAAACTTCCAAACAGGTAAACAGGAGGAGCTCTGGTTTCTGATAGTTAAGTATCAGGCTTATTCTGCAAATGGACTAGTATTTCCTGGGAATTCACAATTAATTTTTCAAACCCAGGGCTGGAGTGAAGGAGACTGAGCCAACATGGGAAAAGGAAGAGTTCCCTAGGAAGCAGTGAGTGGCAGTGCAGTAGCTGTTACAGCTAGGACAGAATTCACAGGGAAGCTGCTACAGCAAACCCATCAAGTTCCTGTTAAGGCTTCAAAGAAAGATGTGCAAAAGGTAGTTCAGGTGGATTAATTTAGCACTGAGCATCTGAGTGATGCCCAGATAACAAACAAATTACACTGCCAATAGGATGATGCTATTCTCTTCCCCAATCCCTCTTTAACTGGCCATAAAAAACTGGTTGGTTCTTCAGAGAAATTATCATAGTAAGCATTCATCCAGAGTTGATAAGGATTACGTGGCTATTTCACAATACAAAGGGAAGGTTTTTATGTGTTAGTTTTGTTTTTAACAAATTGATTTCCAGAGACCAGTGTCCAAAGGAATTAAGGGCTGGGAGAAGGGATGGTGTCAGGACTAGCTGTCATTGAACTGAAATAGTAATACCAGTTCATTTCACAAAGGTATAACTGGGAAAGAGAATATAAAGTTGGATTTGAGTCAATGCAAAGTGATTGAATTTAAAGTACAGTACTAAATATTTAAATGCAGTGTGACAACCAGATTAGAGATGTTTCATATTGGCATGAATTTATAAAATTTTATATATAATATATATCTCATATATAAATTTTAGGCAATTGTGCAAATACTCTTTAAAAAGGGTCATTTCACATTTACTAAATTCTAGTGGTCCTGTAATGCAGAATGCATTCATTAAAAAATTTATTTAAATATTAATAAGTAGTGTTCAGATCACCAGAAGTTATTTTTAGCAGTCAGGGATTTAAATAGACTATCACTGATCAATGATCCACTGGATTATACACCATGGAAGCATGCAAGTATTACAAAAAAATAAAAGGGTTCAAACTGTCAAAATGGCACTTCAGTATAAAAAAAAGAGTGCTCTGCCAAACAAATATTCTCCCATTTGTGGAATTCTATGGCTCACATAAAAAGGAAAAACACTCACTAAAAATGTATAATTTCTGCTCTTCCTATCAAATATATTACTTGTTTTCCTCCTTCATTTGCTTTAATATTTTTAGATGTGGGTTTTAATTCATCAATGCAATATGCCCACATCTCAGGTCATCCTGTTGAAAACATAAAAACACAGTATTTAAACATTTCCTATTTGCTACATTATTCTAGACCATAGTCAATGTTTTGTGTGTATATATTCGTCACAAATATGAATATATACACACATAATATACATACACATACATATGTATCTATGATAATGTCACACCAACAATGTTAACTTTATACAAGTATTTGCCAAGAAAAAATAGGGCATTTCCTCCACCATTCACAAGCTTATGTGTTGTTTTATTTTCTTCTTTAGTCCCTGATAAAATAAAATAATCATTAAACCTTAAAAGTTTTCCACTCCAAATTTTCAAAAGGCAACAGGCACTTTGATGTATATTGGCGTGTAACAAATATAGTAACTCTTTATATATTCTACTATATCTCTTCTACTTGGGTATTTTTATCTGTTAAATCTTTGGTCCTTGAGCATTACTTTCTTTGCTACAGCTGTTTTTGCTTGCATTTTCACATTTTAAAAATGCGAGCTATGCATGCAGCTGGAAATAATGGATTGTGTCATCATAGTTCTGCTGTTTGTTATGAAAACTGCACCAACCTACTACTGTTCATTTAGAGCAAGCCGTTTCTGTTAGCACAATAGAATAATTTAACAGAAAGTACTTGCTACAAGCCTCAGGTAGTAAACCCAATGTCGGAGTTCCCCTTCTTCTTGTGTTGTTACTATATGAATTTCTGATTTGATAATTAAGTTGAGGGGAAACCTTTTATCCTTTCTATTTTCCCTTTTGTGAATTCCATCTTATGAGAAACTTCACTTTTCTTTCTTACGGCAAAGCTATGGGAGCAAGGTACTGCAAACCCATATTGTCATCAAGCATTTTTTTCCCATGTTATTTTAGGAGAACCTGTTTGCTTTGAATGACAGGTCTCTTTTGTTTCAGGATAGAATCCAATTGGATAGGAGGACCGGGTGGGTAGGTTGCTGGTGGGTGGGGATCATTTGGAGATCACGCTCCCATACCTATGAAAGGATCCACAAGCTTTGCCAAGCTTAAAACCAGGAGCAGATCATCATTGCACAAAACACGTCCCTAATCAGGGCTGGGTCATTCAGCCTTCCCTCCCCCCCTTTCTTGTCTGAAATGGCTTCCCCACAGGACATTTTAAAATAATTCTTAATTGCAGGGTAGCCAAGTGGAGTATGTCTGTTGCTGGCATGTGAATACTGGCTGGACTTGTGCAATGTAGTAATTGCTAAAGTTGGCATCTGCTACATAGGGGGCCGGTTGGTAATAGCAAGTGACATTGGCCACATTAGGGATGACATTTTGGTCAGCTAGCACCCGGATAGCCAGCATTGTGATAAGGTTTAAAGTCTGTCTTCTTTCATGTCCCATCAGGCACACTGTACTCTCATTTACCACTCCATGAAGGGTCATGAGATAGTCATACTTGCGGTCTTCCAACCCCACGAAGTGGTTCTGTAAATAGGACTCCAGTTTTCTCTGCTGTTCTCCAATGTCTGAGAAGTCGATGAAAAACCTGGAACACATATACCTCTGAAGGGTCTTGATCTCATCAGAGGCAGGCCTAAAGCCCCTCACTAAGAGGTTGCAGTACTTAAGCAAGCCTCCCCCTCTGATTTCCTCTGGGTTCCTGGTGGCAATGATCTTGTTACAAAGGTGATCAAAGGCTTCGTGGAAATCACCATAGACGCTCTCACCGATTATCGTGGGGTGAAATGTTTCAGTCATTGGGTTCTCTGAACATTCGTAAAAGAGGAGAAGAGAGTCTAATTTGATTTGAAAAGAATCTACACTAAATTCAAACTGCCTCCGGAGGGAATCCACAAATTTCAGTTCCACATTTTTGCCACTGTTGTTTGACAGGGATATAAGACTCCAGCGGTCAGAGTCATTGCACACTTTAACCATTTTCTGCACATAAGCTTCCTACAATTCAAAAGATAAAACAAGAAGATAAGCATACCTAGAAAAGATCATAAATAAATACGTCTTCACAGATGAGATTCATTTTGCTCCTTCCCTTTTGTTTTGTCAAGTTTCAGCAAAACACTACCTACAGGCTTAAATAGTCTTCCGAAAACAGAAAAAAAAATACATTTAACGAGTGGTTTTACAGTCTGGGAAGGAGACTAGAAGTAATAATTTGAGGCTTTTGGCAGATGTAGCACAGGACTGAGAGGTTCTGTTGTCTTGTCTGACTTTTGAAGTGTTATTTTTTGAAAATGGTCTTACAGGTACAACATTCACACAATATCCACACAATAATCAAAAGACAGAAGAGGATACAGTGAAAAGTTAGTCTGCCTCTCATCCTTGTCTCTAGTCACCCAGTTCTTCTCCCCCTGAGGCAACAGATGTGATCAGTATCTTGTCTGTCCTTCTAGGGGTACTCAGCAGTTACAATCAAAATGAACTATATTAGGACATTCTGGGAGGCTGATTCCTCAGACAATTTTAACTAAACATATAAAACGCGCTTTGAACCAAAGTAGGGAGGGGGGACCCACTATACCTTAACAAATGAACCAACCCGGAGAAGCACCACATTTATCCTAAACACACAGAGTCAGCTAAATGCAGCTAGGAAACCTATTCACATTTTCCAATACAATAAGCTCACTGACTTGGTTCTGCTTCAGGCTGCTATTTTCTCAAAGGCTACATCATAAAATGACTCAAAAAATGATTTACATCATTTCATTCTTCCACTTAGAATCTACTCTGAACAAGGCTCAAGCAAGGAAAGCCAAGAGTTAAAAAATAAGGAGAAGGAAGAGGAGGGAGGGCAGAGGAGGAAGCAGAAGAATTGTGGCGCTGAAGCACCAAGTCAAGTACAACGCTCAACACTGTTCCACGCACCTTACTTGACTCATTTTTCTTTTTTAAATCAAAAGCAAAGTAAATAAGCGCGCCCAAAGCTGTCACGGCCGCAGATCTGTGGCATCAAACACAAGTCCCTCTGAAAACCCCTTTCCCTCGGCCCGCCGCACCCCAGCCCAGCCCGGGTGCGGACCCCAGCCCAAGTCGGGGGGCTTTACCTTGAGCGTGAGTGGTGTGATCTTCTCTTTGTTCACCCCTTCGGGTAAGAAGTCCAACAGGCAGTCCAGCACGACGTCCTTCACAGTCTGAAACTCCTCTTCCCCGCGCAGGTCGGCGCAGAAGATGAGGTCCAGGTCCTTGTAGCCCAGGCCGCTGTCCTGGTGCAGGACATGGCTGGCGGCCGAGCCGTTGAGGCGCACGTCGCGGACGCCGATGCACTTCTCCGCCAGCCGTCGCCGCACCACCTTCACGATCAGGCTCGGCTGCAGCTCGAGCGTGGGGAAGTTGCCGCGCCCGTGGATCGGGATGATCTCGCTCAGGATGCCGTCCAGCCGCTGCACTTGCTCCCAGTTCAGCACGTTGCAGTGCGCCGTGGAGCTTTCGCAATAGTCCAAGCAATGCCCGCCGAAACCGCCGCTGACGACGACTTCGCCGCCGCTAAAGTCGCCGCCCAGGGGGATGTAGGGGCCGCCGGCCAGCTCGTCCTCGACCATGGCAAAGTACCCCTCGCCTTCCGCCATGAAGTGCCCGCCGAATGCCACTTGGCCCTGGTCGGTCCTAAAAGAAGAAAGGAAAAAAAAAAAAGAGGGGAGAAGAAGCTAGGTGAGGACGCCTGGCTGCGAACAGGAGCCCGTAGAGGAAAGAGCGCGCCCCCTCCCCGGTTCGCTCCCTGACCGACTTGGGGACTGACTCCTCTGAGACTCTTCCTCCCCAGCCCCTCCTGTCCCCAGCCGCGCGCACCGCGCCCCGCAGAGCAGCCCCGCACCAAAAGTATCTCTGATGCATCTGGAAAGCGCAAGCGGGAGTCCCGTCTGTGTCACCTGGAGACGGCCGCCCCTTCTAGGAGCGCAGCGAGCGAGGAACCGCGAAGGGGCAACACTTCCAGGAGCTGCGACTGCGCTCCAGGCAGCGGCGAGCGACTTAGTCCTTCCCAGACCCCAGCCGCCTGAGCTGGCCACTCCCGCCTCTCGCCCCCGCCCGCGCTGCTGCCGTCTCAGCTGCGGTGGTCCTAGAGGTGGCGGCTCCTACTACTGTTGCCGCCGCCGCACACGCTCCGGTCTCTGGAGCTTTAGCACTTATGCGAGGGAAACGTCTTCAGTACTTTTTTTATACCGGGCCTCTCCGCGCTTCCGGGGCCCTGGCGCAGCGCGTTCGCCACACCCTCCTCATCTGCATAGGGCGCCGCCCCTGCCCGCCGGCGGACGGAGCGCGGAGCTGCCCGCGCGCTGAGCCCCCGGGGCCCAGCCAAGCGGTTTTCAGAGCCCCAGGCCAGTGGCAGTACTTGTGCGCGTATATTACGTGCGTGTATTTATACATATATCTCTCTTACATACAGCCCCCTCGCCCATGCGTGTTTTTTTTTCCCCAACGGAGGAGACAAAAATGTCTCACGGGTCCTAAGTGGTCCTCAAAACTGGAACATAACTAAAACCTCGCAACTACAGAAACTTCCCAAACATAAAATTCTCGCCAGATGTGGTGGGTTCTTACAGATGATGGGGCTCCAGAGGTTCTTCACGACTTCCCTGTTAAACACCATGTACTGTATAGCTAGACGGTTTACTTCATTAATAAACCCGGTCTCTGGGTGAATTCATGAGTCCACTTGTCCATTCAAAGCGGTCGCTGCGCCTGAGAGGAGGGGCTCGCGCCTTGGGTTTCGATTCTGGAAACGTCGGGAAGCGCCTGGAAGCTCAGGGCGAGCTTGAGGAGACGCGAGGGCGGGGCCGCGAGCGTGGGTCCGACTTCTGCGCACGAGCGGCTCCGGGAGGCCGGAACAGAGCCCTGGCCGGCGCGCGTCACTGAGCGGACTCCCGGGCGGCTGTGGCGGCCGGGTGGCCACCGGCCAAAGGCCGAGGCCGGGGGCGGGCCCAGAGCGCCCGGCGCGGGTAGCGCGCGGCCTTTGGGGCGCGCAAAGGGCTCCTGCGCGGAGCCCGACACTTCGCAGCGCGACTGTTACTGAGAACCGCAGGAGGCAAAGCGCGGTAGGAATACCGCGCTGAGGTTTGCCTTTTTCAAGTGAAAACAAATGTCAGTGGGAATGAGCTAGTTTGCTAGTCACGGTGCGTGTTTACAGGATAAAAGAGTTTCTCCCCGAGCTTCGGCGGTGCGAAAGGAGTGTAAAGATTATCCCCACCCGTACTCGCACCACCATCTTTGCTAGAAAGCTCGCCCTCTGCCCACCCTTTCTTCTGGCCGCTCGCTGCCTTTCCCGAACTAGGAGGAACTTTCTTCTACGTAGAGGGTCCGTGAGGCTAAGGTGGGGTGGAAGGGGAGAGCGCCGGGAAGCTGGAAACTTCCTCGCGTGGCCCTGCGCCACCCCAGCCGCCCAGCCTGGAAGGGAGAACAGACCGCCCCCTCTAAACTGGGGGAGCCCGGGCCTGGTCACCAAAGCTGCGCGCCTGGTGGGGTCCGGGGAGGGGACGGTCACCCGCGGAACATCCAGCAGTGTGACAACGCCGCCCCCTGCCGGTGCCCTGCAGAGCTGTGTCCCAAAGCAGAGAAACCGGCGGGACCTTAGAAGGTAGCCATTACCCTTCAGCAATGTGGGCGATCTGGAAACGGCGGAAGCCAAGAGAAACCACACAGTTCTCATAGGCCATCGCCTCTCCAAAAGCACACACGTATTCCCGTCCAACCATCTACGCTTAAATCCATTCATTCTATCCAGGCATTCAGCAAAATTACATATATGTGTATCTATGGTTTGACCACCTATGACCTGCCAGGCACCAGGCTGAGTGCTGAGGATTTAAGAATGACTATGTTTCACAGAATCTCGTGGGCATGACAGGCAAGTCCATAATTATGGTTCAACTGTATATGTGTCATGAGAGAAGGAGTGGTGGGCTAACTAGGATTGGGGGAACTGGGAGAGAAGACCAGAAGAGAGAGAGAGGTTATTTGGGTAGAATCTTGAAAAGTGAACTTTCCTTGGATAGCTGAGGAAGGAGAAAGGCATTATCAACCAAGGGAAGAGTATAAGAGAATTCGAGAATGTTTGAAGATGTATAAACCACCACGGTAAAAAATGAGATCAGTAGTGCATTTGGATAAGGTTTGTGGGAGTTCGAGGAATTTATTGAGCACTTCTAGGCCATACTCTGCTTAGCTCTTTAGACATAAAACCGTATTTACTCTTCAAGGAGAAGGTAATCTATGGCATAGGGATTTGAAAATAGAAGAACCTAGACGTGAAGCGATTCGCCCAAGTTTCATGGCTAATAAGTGCTGGAGTCAGGCCTTAAACCCAACTCGTTTGGCTGTGAGTGCTGTGTAGCCATCATTTTCAGGAATGGGATGTCTGTTACCAGTACCTTCTCACTGGAAGGCAAGACAAGTACAAATAGCAAACAGATTTGAAAGAAAAAGAGGAGGCCTGTTAAAAATGTTTCTTTCAAAGGCCAATATAAATTCTGCCCCTTAAAACAAGGCCAAAGAGGTAGATCATATATTAGGTACACTGAGCTGAAAAAATAAAGTTTAACCCCACTACCACTATTTTGTACTTGATTTTAACTCTTCGTCAAAAAAAAACAAAACAAAAAAAAACAGAAGAGTCAGCTAGTGAGCACCGATGCTTCATGTACGCTCAGGATTTTGTTCTGTGGGGCTAAAGAAATCATTTTAGCAAGTTGCGCATGTGATCCTGACACAAGGGCTCAACCATATTTTGCACTATACTGATGAGAGCCACTGCAGTTCTCTAGGTTGGGACCCTCTCTCAAAGAGAGGCTGCTCTTCTCTGCCGGGCTGCTCTTAGGGACCCTCCCAGGAATGGAGCACATAGCTGAGAGGCTGAAGTAGCACATGAGGCACACATGGAGGGCCTGCTATTCGTCAGACCCTGTTGTGGGGAAAAGATAAGTTCTAGCAGCAGTGGGGCAAGACCCTCCTCCCAAGCTACCAGAGCTTGTGACTGACACTTCCTTAACCCTTTAGCAAAGCATTCCCTACTCCCCAACCAGGATCTCCCCTCACAGCATCCTTCAAAATCTCCATAATCCAGAACCTACCAACTCTTGCACTAGGACATCTGGGTTATCTTACTCTTGGCAGTGCCTTGATGCTTTGACTGGATTCATGTGTGCACGATTCATAGTGGCCACTCAATAAAATTGTTGAATGAAAGCATCTGTTATTCTTTGTCCTTCTTCTCCCTGTCTTCAAACTGACATATTTACATTCTGGAGGAAAAAAATGTTCATCCTTACATGAAATTGCAAATTTTGCAATTTTAAGCATTTAGTTTTCTTCTAGCTAACCAAAATAATTATCACATGAGAAAGCTTATACTTTCCAAACACATTCACAGCCAAGAAATTGCTCAGCACAGATTAAATTTAGGTGCAGACTTGCATTTTTTCCCCCCGGCTTTAGCTTCTGAACCTATTTGGTAAATAATTTACTTTTCCCTATTTAAAAGGGGAAAAAAAATCTATGGCAGTATGATGCTATGAGTCTCTACCTGAAATTCTTAAAAGGAAACTTTACATACATTTTTGAGAATTTAAAAAAACACTTATAATTACTTGATTTTGATTTAAAACGTATAGTAACAATCCAATCAGTCCAGACTTAGCACAATAAGAAATTCAATTTTAGCCTTTAAATTGGTTACCATTATTTAGTTTGTTATGATGTGCCAGGCTCAGTATTTTATATACATTATTTCTTTTCAACTTTCTTCAAATATCAGAGCTTTACATGTTACATTCCCATTGTCCAGATAAGGAAAATAAGGCAGAGAAAGGTTAAGTAACCTACAGAAGGAAAAGAGCCTTGATTTAGAGCACGTGGCTGCCCTCCTAGTCCCTTTTTCATTCTTGAGTCTGTCTTCTCACTTTCCTTTTACACTTAAAACTGAACTGGAACTGCACCCTGCTCCTTTTTTTTCCAGGTTCTGAATGTTCAGATCGGACACAACATTGAAGACCAAGGTGTTTTATCCTGAAACAACCATTGAGGGCCAGAATGCACAGTAAGCTAACTGGGTTTATGGGAGTTTCTTCCCTAGCCATGAACGATCTGTCTCTAAAATAGTAGAGAGCTAGGAAGCTACCAGCCTTACAGAGAGCTTCCAAGAAACCCCACTGACGCTGAAGGAGTGTGAGGCTTGGAGACTGCCCCAAGTGCATTTAACGGTGGCACTACCTTTCCCATTTTGCTTTGTCTGCTTCCTATCTTCTCAAAAATGGTTTTAGAAGATAAGGAAGCAAATATGAAATGATTCCCCCAAGCTCATACCCAGAAGGAGAGAAAAAGAGAAGTGCATAGAAAACTGCTGTTAGTAACCCTTATTTTACTTAATAGTGGCCCCTAAACGCAAGAGTACTGATACTGGCAATTCAAATATGCCAAAGAGAAGACGTATGTACAGGAAAAAACAGTATATAGGGTTCATTACTATCTGTGGTTTTAGATATCTGCTAGGAGTCTTGGAACATATCCCCCGTGGATAAGGGGAGACTACTGTACCTGTTTTCACAGGGACATGGTGCTTGTGAAGTGACTTTCCCCATGCTTCTTCAGGGAAATAACAAATATTTATTCAGGATTTATCGAAGGCCAGAAACATCCTAAATTATATAACTTCTAGGTTAGTTTGGAAATAGCAGTCCAACTTCTTATTACTTGTATGGTTATTAGCAATTAAGGTTAACTTTTATAGTTTTAAACTTTTCAATCCTTTTTATTCTATATTATCTTATTTTATCTTCAAAATTATTCTGATCAATGTGCAGTCCTAATTTTAGAGAGATGAAGAAAGGCTAGGTGATTTTCCCCAAGTTTATATAACTAATTATGGAAAAGTTAAAGTTAGACTCAGTTGCTCTCAATTATGGGCTAGCACGCTTTCTCTCTTGACCCCACTGTTTAATGTTACATCTATATGAGTGGAGTTGAACAATCAGTAATAAATAGTTCAGTTTGACAGGATCCTCTAGCTATACAGAGGGTTATTTGTGTAGGCTGCATTCTCACCTATGAACATCGTATAAAAGCATCGCTACTCTAACATTAAGTATCTTGTAAGTGTAAATTCCTAAGATGTTATTTTTAAGAATATTTATTTGAAGTCTATGACCACATAAAAATAATTCTATTCACTGTCAGATCAGTGAACTTAGGAAATTCAATATGCAAGCTACAAAAATATGGTAGACAGACCTATATCATCACTCTTAAAATCAAACTCGATATAGATTGTACTTTAATAGAGTTCTTCATCAGAAAGACTTGCCAGTATTTTTTTTTTGCTACTATCAGTGCTGATTATGCCAGAAGTTCTTCCTGTTTTTGACATCTTAGTGAAATGCTTGCCGTTTTAATCAATGTTACAAGTCCCATGGACCAGACTCTTTTGCTTACTCCAAACAAAAGAGACGTACAAAATGTAAATTAGAAATACATGTATAGTTTCAAAAACTACCAAATGTAAATAAGTAAATTCCTTTTCCCCAAATATTTGTATTATGAGTTTTTCCTTCTGCATGTTTGCACTGGAAGAATGTTTAACTTCTTTGAAGAAAATGTTGATGTTTACTTATGGTGCTTGTAAAGTTTTGAGAAGGGTTCAAGGAGGGAATATAATGCATTATTCCTCTTTTCTAAAAGAAATTTGGCCAAAAATGTTTATATACCTTGTGAGAAAAAAAGGCCATGTTCTATGGGTATATCCAGCTCATTCTGATATTTTTTCAGCCAATACTTACTTTGTGTTTATGTTGATACATTTGTTGGTCACTGATAATTGATTTCTTTTATATGAGCTTTCAATATTTCAGAGATATTTAATAATGGTATATACCCATTTTGCTAGCACCATTTTGATATGCCAAATTCAGAAATTGCATAACTACCATATGAATTTGTGCAGCTGCAGAAAGTATATTTACTCATATGCATAAATCATACATTCATTCAGTACTACATTTATACCTCCTTATCTGAAAGAACACTTTTTTTTTTTAACATTTCTATCATCACTTTGTTTTGAAAGATTTTTTTCTATTAACTTTCTTCCCTTACTTCAAAATTATCTGCTTCCAAAGAAAGACATAACAAATTAAACAGTACAATTAATGTTATCTTGATGTTTGGGAGAAATTACTATGGAATATGTAAACAACCAAAACAAAACACATTGTCTTAGAAAGTCTGAGAAACTGAACACAATAAATAATACTTAAACAAAAATGTTTTCTTAAAGCTACTAGGATGATGAATTTTTTTTATTGAATGTTTTTAAGAGAGGTATTTTAAACTGTGCAGACAACTCTGGGAAAACAAATCTGATCACGTTAAGTAAAATGTGAGTTGGGAAACTAGCTCTGGACTATCTGTGGGGGATGGAACACTAAGACACCTGAATTTATTCTAACAATGTGGGATGAAAGAGATTCAAATTTAACTTTCTAGTAAAAAGAAAGCCTTCAGGACATTAGTTAGTTAGGCATTACTTGAGAAGACGTAAGGGGAAGAGAGAGCTATCAAAGTTATTTGATATTTGAGATATTTGAACCATGGAAGCTTCTGACTGGAGAAGATTGGTTTCTAATAAACCACAACTACAGCAGAGATACTGGGGATTAAACAGGAGTTTGGACTAACACGTGATTAAGGAGCCACAGTTTAGATAAGTAAGATATCTCTAAAGATAGAACTGCCCTTCAGGTTTTGAAATTTGTAATTACTCAATGAAGTAAGTGTTTAGCATAAAAGAAATGACATTCTTAATTTTTCTTAGCAGAAAGCCATGTTAGAATATTAAAAGCGAAAAAAAAATGGTGCCTGTGATTTTTTGCCCCAAACCTCTCACTGGTTTTTTTATCTGGAGATACTTACTTTTTATTCACAGACATTAATTTGGCAACCACATCCCACTCTCTCTATGTACTGGAGTTCTGTGTAAGCGGTAGTGCAGCATCATCCCACTGACAAGGGATATGTGGCTTTGCTGTATGTTAAAAAATAAATGCTTCTTGCAAGCACTTGTAACTTGTTTGGCCTCTCCCATTCTTCTCTTCCTGACATGTCTCGGAATGTAATTGATGTGCTTCTGTGCATTACAGGGCTTCTTGAGGAAGTCATCATACTTAGACGTGACACAGGCAGCTTGTAAACTCATTAGTAGTGGACACACCTGCAAGGTGAGTTCATTTTACGCTCAGAGTAGTACATCTATATTTTTAATCCATTACTTAAAAAATAAAATCAATAATCCTAAAAAGAGAACATTAAGAATATCACCATGTTTTATTTTATATTTGATTATAACAGAATATGATACTTATGTAGTGCATTGCAACGTATTCTATTTTATATAACTCTAGACCCAGTGAAGAGATGACTTTAAAATATTTCTGACATGAGAGTAATTACCCTTTGAGTATTGGATAGGTCATTATTTTGAGTCACACTTTCTCCATAAATCAAAGAAAATGAGTTATGACTAATTCTTAATCCACTTTACATCTAAAGATAGCAAACATTTGGATTAAAAAATTGAAAAACAAGCTAATTATTTAGATGTTTTATCTACATGATATTAAACAGCCAGATGTCTGGTTAAAGTTCTTGTTTTTAATAGAGCAAAATGGAAATTTCAGTTGTCTTCTAAATTTAATTAAAAACCAATTTGATCAGAACATTTACTCTGGAACTTGCATTGTCAATTCTGAATGCCTGTATCGATCAAATTAAGCAGAGACTTTACAAACTGCACCTTATGCTACACTAAAACATGGGTAACACAAGCCTTCATTTCCTGTCAAGTCCTAATGTCATGCACTACCCCCATATCTGTGAGTTGCTGGGGGTGGTGTGGGACGTTAAATACAACCTCAGGGGGAGGTAAGAGTATGTTTGTACATGTGTGCTTATATCTCCTCTAATTTTTTCCCCAGATATTTGTTCCTTCACACATCCTTTCTCATTTCCTATTTATTAATACGGATAAATGGCTATTAAATCAGTCTAGTGCTATTAAGCTACCTTTTGTAAATCCTTTAGGTCTGATCACCATGGTTACCTAAAAATCACCTGGCAATTAATCTAGATTAAATAGCCTTAATATGTTCTGTGTGTCTGTAGTAAAAGTTCTCTATTTAGGAGGATCACGTTCTCAGTTGGAATATCGTCAACTTTAAAGTTTTAATAAATATCCTCAATGCTATTGTAAAGCAGAGAGTCCAATTTTAAGATCATTTGATGACTCATTTTTCTGAAACCCCAGTTACATGTGATTAATGAGATTTTGTTTCAGATTTAATTTTTCTCTTTATTTTTCAACGCTTCTGGTAATACTTCAGAAGCTTCCACCACTGTTCTGTTATTTTCATCAAATGATATATGAAGAATAATCAATTTTAGATTTCAAATTGTGCTTTCATTCATATGTATAAAATAAAAGATATACCATTTACTTTTACGAGGATATTATATTATTCAAATTCTATAGTAATAAGCTTTTTGATTAAAACTTTTGTTATTATATTCTTAGAACAGTTAAGTATTGTAACTGTGTATCCCAAATCAAAAAACAAAATATGTGGTCTGAAAATACTAATATGCTTATGAGGACAAAAGGACAGAATATTTAAATTTGTGTACGTCTTCAAAAATCTAAGATGTATGGTGGTCATTCCGCCACCATATAGGATTCTGATTCCTCCTTCACTTTATTCTTCTCTGACAGTGACATTTCATATCACCTATTGTTAAGTTAAAGCAGAAATGAAATACTGGGGATTTTATTCAACAAACCTACAGAACAATCACCTTACTTTTCCACTTAAAATTAAAGGCTTTTGTGCACCTAGTTGAAAGCACTGACCATAAATATTGGTTTTTGTAAAACTGAAATATAAGTTATTTTCCCAAAGCCTGTGGACAAATGTGGTGTCTCCCTGAAAAGCATTGCAATCTTCTCAAACGCAGGGGCCCCCAGTTTTAAGTCTCTTGTTGTGACTTCTTATGTATCCATACAGCTCCCTTCATCTTTGGCATCAGTCCACTTTGCTTTCCTTTGGAGCTGATGCCGCTTTGTTTTCTTTAATCAATTTGGCTAATAAATGACTACAATATATTTTACTGGATTTAATTGCACTAGAAAATTGAACTTTGATTACAATTAAGTAGAATATATTAAATATAATATCATTATAGCATAAGTTGGTCCAGCATCTGTATTAAATTGCATTATCCAAACACATGAAACAGTCCAGTTTCTGACTTGGCCATCCCCTGCAGGCAATGACCTGCTGTTTCTCGCCAGCTGAAGTCTGTTTGATTGTTATTGTTCTCATTGTCCATGGATCATCCTTACAGTTACAGAAGTGTTGAACTCCCAGTGGTTTGCTATATTTCTTATCTGTTACATTATTCCAGAGTAAGATATTATAGAAGGAAGGGAGGAGGGAGGGGAAGGGAAGGGAAGGGAAGGGAAGGGAAGGGAAGGGAAGGGAAAGGAAAGGAAGGGAAAAGAAAGGAAGGGAAGGGAAAGGAAGGGAAGGGAAGGGAAAGGAAGAAGGGAGGGAGGGAAGTAAGAACCTCATAAACCATCTTCAATCAGGATTTAGGTAATAGCTCACACCCTAGTCCAAAAATAGCCAGTTCCTTTTGTTTTTAATAAATTGTAATTCAAGGCAAATTGGCCTTAACAAGAAACTGGGTTTGTTCCAAAGGTTCAGAGGCACTAGAGATCAGCTGTCCAGTTCCTTTAACCTTATGGCAAAGCCACCTTAGTTAATGCCACATCTTCCATATTATTCATTGCTTGGGAAAAGTCAGTGGCTGACATGGGAACAGCTGAGTGCATTATTCTAAAATGAAGTAATTAAATCATGAGTTGAGAGGTGGATGCAAGAACCCTGGGGGTGGATTTTTTTCCTAGTTTTTTACATGGAGTCTTCCCATGAGAATTTACAAAACTTAGTCCCTTTAAAATCAGCTACACTTCATTTGACGTGGCCATAGTAACCTCTCTTCAAGGTTAAGCCTTAGTGGGGGAATAAAAGGTGAAATAATTAACACAAATCTTTGTCGAGGAATTATAGTGGACTGGAAAGGTGGAGACCATAACGCCCATGGTACATGTACATCCATGTCATAGCTTTGGGGAAATGGTCCTCTAGTGCTGAGATGAGAAGAAATAAACACAAGATTCTGAAAGAGGGCCAGGCTGGGAGAGCAGACCGGGTAATGTTAAATGAGAAAATACATGTAAATATATCTTAAGAGCATGCCTGGCACTTTGGAAGCTAACTTTTCTGCAGGAGCTAGTGGAACCTAATGCTCAGTAGTGGAAGACAGCGGGGACAGCTGGGAACCAGGTGGTACTCCTCCTAGGCATCAGACCCCTGGGGGTTCAGATGATGCTCTCAACATCAGGCTTCAGGGGATTCTCTCTCAACACATCTACCTTGAGGCCCAGGCAAAGTAAGCTGATTCCAAGTCCCATGTGAAATCAAAAGCAGGTATATTCTGCATCTCCATCTGCCAGCTGGCTGCTGGTGAGGGCTGACACCATGTGCAAACATCTTTAGATTGGGAACCACTGAAATAGAAATAGGGACTAAAAGTCCCTAGGGCAAAAAAGAAGTTTCCGGTGCCACTTCAATAGGTCTGTCTGTGTACAAAGCTGGCAAGTTATCCATGATCTCCGTAACAGGAAGGATCTCCAAAGTTAGAGAAAGGATGGTTCAAGGATTTAAACATCTTCCTTATTTAAACACCAGTTAAAACCTTCCAAATAAGTTACAAGTCAAGAAGACATCTTACAGAGAATCTCCAGTGGGCAGGAGCTGGCCCTACCAGCAGCTTCTGACTCTTTCCCCTGAGCTGGCAAGTTATCCATGATCTCCGTAACAGGAAGGATCTCCAAAGTTAGAGAAAGGATGGTTCAAGGATTTAAACATCTTCCTTATTTAAACACCAGTTAAAACCTTCCAAATAAGTTACAAGTCAAGAAGATATCTTACAGAGAATCTCCAGTGGGCAGGAGCTGGCCCTACCAGCAGCTTCTGACTCTTTCCCCTGATGCCTTTCTATAGATCCTGCCACTGCCGATTACCTGTCACCACTGACACCCCATAGTCTGTCTTTAAATTATTGGCCTACTTGTAACTACACCTTTCCTTCATTCTTTGTAGGGACATAAAGACATAGAGCATTTTCAAAATTGTGATTCAACAGTGAACAAAAATTAAAAGGCAATAATTACAGGCAAGATGCCTCACATTAAGTCACACTTCCAAAGTCCAAGTTATTGATCCTAAGACAAATATGAGCCAATCCCCAAAGCTATAATTTCCTGCTCTGGGTTTTCCTCCCTCCACCCCATCCTTCCCGTTACTTGGTCAAAGTTTTCTAGCTGACATGTGTTTTTCCTTATTTTTTCAAATGTGGTGTATTTTCAAACAATGGGCTTAAATAGATAATAAGTAAGGATGACCTTATTTCAACTAGGGTGGTCAAGAAAGGCCTCTCTATAGAGAAAATAATTTAGCCAAGAACTAAAAGATAAGCAACAGCCAGCTATGAGAAGTTGGAGGACGAGTGTTCCTGGCAGAGGGAGCAGCTTATAACCAGGCAGGCAAGAACCTGGCGTCCTGGAGGAACTGAAACAAGTTCTGTGGGGCCAGAGCATATTGAGGAAGGGAGAGAGAGCATAAGATTAGACTGGAGAGAGAGTCAAGGGTTAGATCATGTAGGTCTTGTGAGGATTACATTGTAAGTGCAAGAAGCCACCAAAAGCTTTGAGCAAGGGAATGACATTGTCTGATTTATCTCTGAGGTCCTGCTTGCTGCTGTATAGAATAGGGAACCAAAGAGAGAAAGCTAGAAATGGGGAAATCAGTCAATAAGCTGCTGCAGATATCTGGACAAATGATGATGCTGGCTTAGACTCCTAGTTTTCAAACTATGGGCCACAACCCATTAGGGTCCCACAGTCATTTTGGTGGTCTTGACCAGCAATATCAGTAAACTAGAATGATATGGCGTAGAAAATGCCAGAGGCCCTGGTATCATTTCATGACATTTGCTTTCAGTTTTTCATGCTTATACATACAGATACGCAAGCACTAAATGGTACTGTGAAGTGGATTTATCACTCAGCATAGTGGTCAAGAAACCACAGTCCTATACCAAAGTGATGACAGTAGAGACAGAAAGAAGAGGGTTTCATCAACACAAAGGTATCTCCAGATACAGGGAGATGGAAGAGATCACCTTGGAAAGGACATAAATGGAGAGGAGACAGAGTTCTATAATATATTTTATTTCAAGTATTATGTTCTTATATTTATACCCTGCCTATTCTTTAAAAAAAAATATTTACAATAACCTATGCAGAGTAAAAATATAAAAAAAAATATGTAAGATCATACCATTAATTGAGGAAAATGACAGATAACCAGCCTTTTTTTTGTTTGTTTTTTGAAGGGTACATATAAAAAGATTTGGGCCATAAACAGATGGTCACCAAAAGGTCTTTTACCTTTTGACTGGGCATTACTTTTCTGGGTCATTAATGTTCGCTAGCAGAGTTTATAAATAAGTTTAGAGTATCTACAAAAAAGTTTCAAGCAGGGGAGGAAATATTAAAGTCAATGTCTATTAAATCTTTATTCTTCCTGAGTGGGAAGTTCCCTTGGTCTTCTGAGGTAACAATTCTAGTTTTGCTGAAATTCTTCACAATGCAATCTGATCTTTGCTTAGTGTAATGTATAAAGTCAGCACCATAAATTTAACTGTTCAAAACCTTGCATCATCACCACACTGAGTAATAAAAATGTTATAATGCTTTGGGTCCAATGTCATGTTTATGTTTTGTTTTGTCTGATATAGGGTATAATGACCTCCCTTAGAGGAGGTCATCTTAATGAATCTATCCATATCTACTTGGGCAGCTTGAATTTAAACTACTCTTTGGGATAAGTCTCTAACCTGATAGGAAATAGATTTATAATAAAGCATCACTGAAATTCAGAAATTTGCCTTCGAAAGAAAGGGTAGGTGTCTCGGGCAATTAGCAGATGCAGAAATCCTTTAATTATAAATCACGCCCTTACCTGAGGAACTTCATACTATGCTGACAAAAGGAGGAATCTAATAATAATAACCCTTTTCATTTTACACACACATATACACACACAATCTATGAACATGTTAAGACCCATATGTTCAAACAACCCACTTACGAATTGCCAGAGGAGACCCGCATTAATTCCCTACTCCCTCTACCATTTGAAGAAAACAAGTTTACCATGCATCACCTTTCTTCTTCCTAGGATACTTTGCATGAGTTGTAAAAACATGCCTCTCTCCCCTCCTTCTATCAGGTACCTGTCTTGCTTTGGGGTAGGTGACAACCAAAGACTGCAGCTGTATTTTAATAGTAAACTCTTAAAGATTTTCAGAGTCAAAGGAGTGAGACTCTAATTGTAGAAAATTAACTTCCAGTAGTAGCTACTTTGGTTACTACTTGAGATGCCTTAACCATTGCTTCTCAAATCAGACCACCTAAGTAGCAAACTGCATATGCTAAATGTCCACATATTTTGATAAAGTCACCCAGAGCCACGTCTGATCTCACTGGTTGTGCTGCTGACTCTACTATAAAGCCATTCCTGTGCCTGATGAGCCATAGATTTTCAGCAAGCATGGGGCTAAAGACAGGGTAGCATCATAATTTTCAATCTGTTTCTTCATTTTCAAACCTCAATGTTGGACCTTTCTGCAGAATTTTAGTTTGTTTTTTATTCACTGAGGAAGTCTGATACAATAAAAGCTTCCTCTTAGCATAGATAAGACTAACAAGCTAACAGTTTTCTGGGTAAGTAGGATTAATTATCAGGAAGCTGTTGATAGTTCATTGCCGACCTGTAAAAACCTAATAAGAATGAGGTCAACTAAAATAATGGGTCTATTTAAAGTTTGGGTCATGTAAGACGTCATTAAGGATCACATTATTTCAGTAAAGAAAATATTGCAGAGAGCTCTCCTCTTAAAAGAAAATTGTTTTATTTTTTTATTTTTTTTTTCCTTCTGGAGAGCTTCCAAACCACACCATTGCAAAACCTGCACACTCCAAACCATTGAAAGCTAATGTTTAACTGTCTGGTTCTAGTTGTCTTGAAAACCCTTTCCCCCTTGGTAATTGATTTTTGTTGAAATTCAGGTGTCATTTGGCTTTTTAATCCCAATTATGTTCCTTATTCTGAGTGAACATGCTTTCATTGCCCACAGGTTATTTTTTTTTACACCCTGTGTAACATAGAGTGTTTTCTACTTTGCTCTGTGTGATTAGGAGAAGTAGTGATCAGCATTTTACTACAGTTCGGGGAAAACATGGCTAGTCCAAAGCATGATTGCGAAATGCCTGAAATTTTTAAAGTCCTTGCCTCCTAATTTTACATTTAACTCTTTTTGTGCCCTAATCTCTGTGAAATCTTGTTCAACCAAGAGCTGTGTGACCCCTCTAAGCATCAGTTTCCTTCTTGGTCGCAGGGTGGACTGAGACCACGCATAGTATTGTGCAGAACACATGGCCTGACACATAGCAGACGTTCAAAAACTGTTAGGTCATCATCCTTATCTCATTAACATCTCTTAAGCATCAGGATTAAGGGATACTTAATACTGATTTATAATAAAATTGCTTGTAAGAATGTTTGCTTTTAATAATTTCATTCTGGAAGACTGGAAAACTTTCCAAACCCAAAAGAATGTGTCTATAATTCTGACATTTTAGTTTCCATAGGAGGTAGAAGAGATACGGTAGCAGGTTGAGGGAGGCTTCACTGCTCCACAGTGATGACAGCTAGACTGGTCTTGCTCAGAAACAATACGATCATGTGAGTGAGGTATAGGGGCCAGGCCGCGTGTGGGACCTGAATGCTCACACCAGAGCCAGAGAAGCCCTGTCCCACTTCAGTTCCAAAACCACTCCCCTGGAAGCCCACAGGTCTGGATTCTTCCGCCTCTGTCCTGCCAACAACGATTCACTGAAAGGTCTGATTAGTTAGTGCATGTTTGAATGCTATAGTGACTGAGGCAGATACAGAATTTGTGAGATCTGAAGTTTATAATTATACAATTACAGGGACCCCCTCTTTAATAGAAAGAATGTAAAAGAATAGATATAAGTGTGAATGTTTAATTAGAATACAATAAGAAACCACCATAAAATACACGCTTATTAAGCTGACAAATACAACTACAAAATCCATAGAAATAATGTTTTTCAATTACCTTCCCGACATACCCCTTTGATGTCTTTTTCCTCCTTTTTTTTTTTTTTTTTTTTTTTTTTTTTGGTTGCATACTCTGCTTCCTCGTGTATTTCCTGATAGAGAATTTCTGGGTAAGATGGCGTCAATGAGAACCAAAATCTTTGATTACAATTTTATATGTAGGATGGTTTGAAGAACTTTCTACAAATGAGCTTTTTGCTCTGACTCTTTTTTTCTCCTCTATCATCCACAAACTTTTGACACTATAGGTAAGGCTCCTATTGCAATACCACCTCTAACCCTGTATATTCATTCCATGACCCCAAGTGAGTGGGTAGTGGGAGTGTTTCTGAAAGTATTCCTGCATGAAGACAGGCAGCGCTAAATTATACCTGGAAGTGAATGCAAACCACATGACTACATTTCACTATATCCAAACTGAAAGAATCCCCAACTCAATTTCCCCTTAGCCAAATACCCAAGATGTCCACAGCCAGTCTGACACCACCTAACATAAAGAGACAGGGAGAGAAATTTGATATGGGAAGATATAACAGTCTTAACTGAGTATGGTTAAAATGTTTTATTTTTTCAAATCTTACAAAAGCCTGTATCTGAGCAAATGAGAGTGCCTGAAGATTTAAACTTCTTCAGCTTCACAGAAAATATACCTCTTCACAGAGGGGTTAGCCCAACACAGAAATCTGAGGATGAAGAAGAGGTTCTACCCTTCCACACTTACGGAGAGAGCTCTTTTGTGCAGAAATACTTGGTAACTTATAAAGATTTATACATATGTAATAAAAATAATATCAGTATTATAACTAAAGTCCATTGTAACCAAGCATGAAGCAATCTCCAAGGTAGACATTGTGATATCTGGCTGCTTAGAGAATGGAGAAGGAATTTGAGTTGGCCTTGCCCTGAACTATGAAGAACCTAGTTCTCTCCTGTCCCTTTCCTTCATCCCTGCCCAAGGTGACCTGAAGAAGCAACTTAGTTTGTATTAATACATTTTTATCTAGTTCAATAATTTTGATTGTCTGATTCTTTAATCATAATTCTACTTTGCCACTAACAAGTTGTGTGGGCTTGGACAAAGTTTACCACTCAGCCTCAGTTTTCTCATCTATATAATACTTTCCTTACAGAATTGTAGAAAGGATTAAATGGACAGCATAGGTATACTACTTGTCTCCTAGTAGGTGACTAAGACATTGTAGCTTTATTCCTATTGTTCACATTTTGAGTGATAATTATAAGGGAAGAACCAGGAGAGGAATGTTGAACAGCCAGGGGCCCGGGGGCTCCCGATGTACCAAACACAGCAGAGAAGCTGTAACTCTATAAATGCTAAAAGTGATGCTATCAGTTCCAGCTTTCCCACTTTCCCTCGGACCCAATAGCAACACAGTGAAAGTGACCATGGCAACAATGCAGCCACAGCACTCTGCAAACAGAATTGTCAATAAACATGAGGCTTTTAGGAGGCAACCGTAATTCATATCTGGCCCAGATCTTCCTCCTGATGTAGGTTCTAACTGTGAAATTGCATGAGATTTGTGAAGTGTTCTAGCCTCAGAGTCTGATATTTGAATGAGAACAACAAATTGCCCCTGTTAATGGCTGCAAAGAAACGATACTGGGCATCTAGCAGGTAGCAGGGTCTGTGTAAAGGTTTTTTGAATTCAACTAAAGTGATCTGTCCTCAGAGGTCCTGGACATGGCTGCTCAGGTGTGGCACAAGCTCTGAGCAACCTGAGACACCAGGCAATTGAGGCAGCAGAGCACTGCCATTCGTGATTGGCCCTGAAGTCAAACTACCCTAGGTCCCAGTTCCAGCTCTAGCACTTAACATCTTTACAACCTTGGGCAAGCTACTTAAATTCCTCATTCTAAGGTGAGGATAATAACCCCATAGGGTTATAGCGATAGTAAAATAAGGATTAAATGAGACAATGTTTCTAAAGGGCTTTAGAACAGTGCCTAGCAAGTATTCATTGCAAGATAGATTTTAGATTTTCTAGTTGTATTAGTTTCTTGTGACTGCTGTCTAACTTGGTTTTTAAAACAACAGAAACGGTATTCTCCCACTGTTGTTGAGGTCAGAAATTCAAAATCAGTACCAGTGGGTGAAAGTCATGATATCAGCAGGCCATGCTCCCTCCAGATTCTTGGGGAGAATCTTCTTTGCTGCTTCCAGCTTCCGAGGGCTGCAGCATTTCTTGTATTGTGACCACATCATTCCAATCTCTGCCTCACATTATCTTCTCTTTTGCTATCTGTATCAAATCCCCCAATCTCTTCTTCTTATGAAGACACTAGTGATGGTATTTAAGGCTCACCTGGGTAATCCAGAATAATGTAGCATAATCTCCCCATATCGAGACCATCATCTTAATCAGATATACAAAAATTATTTTTCCAAATAAGGTAACATCTATAGGTTCCAAGGATTAGGACTGACATCTTCGCAGGCTATTATTCAGCCTACTACGCTAGTTAATATATGATACTGTAAGACATGGACGAAATTATAAGAAGAAAAGAGGTATAAATATAGAACCCCAGGCACTATAAACATATCACAGTGAAGCAAAAAAAAAGGAGCCACTACAGGCAAGTGAGAAGGAGAGAGGAACAGCCAGAGAAGAAGATAATTGGGGTAGGGAGTGTGCGGTGTTTCAGATTCCAAAGATAGAGTAAGTTTCACAAAGGACAGCGTGCCCTAAATACTTCAAAGAATCAAGAGGACAGCTGAGAAGTCATCATTGCATTTGACTATTAGGAAAAATATCCACAAATTTAGCCAAAGTGGATTTATCGGCATGGGGGAGAGAAAACCAAATTATGGTGGATTAAGGATGGAGTCAACTCTGTGATATACTTTGTATGTAGACATAGGTGGAAGGGAAAATAATAGTACAAACATACATCTTGACAAGCCACTCCTCCACTTGTATTTTCTTTGGATTCCCGACAACAAAAGCTTATCAAGGGCCCTGAAGTTGCTCAAGTGGACATGACCCATGACTGAAAGGGAAAGTCACTGCCTCCTTGCCATATAAATATGTTTGCTCTCAAGATCAAGAAAGGTCGATGACAAAGGCTTATTCATCCTTCTAATTGCTCAGCCTACCTCTACAGTGTTACTGACTAATTAAGTGGTGATATTTTTTATCATTATGCTCTTTTGCAATATCTTCAAAAGGATTCTAAATATTAAAGTAAATTGTTTAAAATTTTTCTCTAATATATAAACATTATTTAGTGACCTAACAATCATTATAGATTACATGCAATGTGCTAAGTATTATATTGGAGATAATCTAAGACATATTAGGGATAATATAAGGTTGCTTATAATATTACATAAGAAATAACATTCCAGTTCCTTGTATGTCACAGGCATTAAATGCTTTATATATCAACTTATTTTAAAATTTGATGAGAAAGGAGGTAACTAGTATGATATTATTACTGCCCCTGTTTTATAGAAGAGGGAACTGAGGTTCAAAGATAAGGAAAAGTCACATGGCTAAGAAGTGAGACCTACTCTCTGAGCCACTAGGATATACGTTTCTTTCAGCATCTGCAAGAAAACATCTCTAATACATTTATTTGGGGCAGAAGCATACAAATAAGCATTATCTCATTGTGATATAGCAAAAATCAAGTTTTGACTTTAAGAACACCTTACAATACTGCAAATCCTTATCCATTATTCATATTCATATTTACCGAGTACCTACTCTGTACGAGGCACTATTATAGAAACTGAACTTTCAAAAATGAATAAAATGGACAAAACCCCCTGCCCTCTTGTCCAAGTAAGCTGGTTCCATCTTTGAATTTCATGCAATGAACAACACTTACACCACAGTCCAAGAGCTGAGATGAACTATCCCGTAACTGTGTATAAAAGAACAGCAATGAGTCATTGGACAGAGAATTACACTGTATGGTAGAAACTATAATACCACTTCCCACCATTGAAACCAACCTTCTGAGGAAAACTGTGCTATACTGAACCATGGGTGAAAAATTACAGAGGAAAAAATGAAAAATTATATATGGGGAATTTTTTCTTGCAGCTCCCAAATCTTTCAAGTATCTAAATCAATAATCCAGGTTCAGAAAGACAGTATCTTCATATTCAGCAACTCATTTAACATGTCTCAGTTTTCTAAAGGATTGTGTTACCTGACATCTTAGATCATTTTCAGTCTGACTTTGTGACTCTACATAACAAATATCAGAAGTTAAGAGGAAGCCATGTTCCACCTCCTACCTACTCACAGACAGGAACCTAGAAAACTCTCAAAACCAACTACTACTTAGAATAAGATAGTCTGGCCCAGGCCTTTACAGCCGTGCAAATGGAGCCCCAAAGCTCTGCGACCTAGTCCCTTTCATAACTTGTAATATCTCCTTCCCAACAGGATTTATTGTTGAAACTTATGTACCTTTTATTCCGAAAAGAATCTCATCCCCTATCCCCAGGCATGGTTGCCAAAGAAAATACAGGATGCTCAGTGGAATTTAACTGGATGTCCTGTATTATTTGCTAAATCTGGTAACCTAGCCCAGGTCTCTCAACCCCTTAGGAGAAAAGCCCGCCATATTCAGGAAGACTTCCTTGATCACCCAGCCTCTGTTGAATTACAATCTCTCCTCCCTCAACACTCCCTATTTTACTCCAGTGTTAATTTTCCCCATAATATTTATCATCATTTGACAAGTGATGCAATTTAGTTGATTGTGTTTTGTTTGTTTCTTCTTTATTCTCTGTTCTCCCCTCCTCCTCTGGGATGAAATTTCCAAGATAACGTATCTACTTTGTTTATGCTAGCCAATGGCTATAGTAATGCTTGGCACAGAAAAGATTTGTGAACGAATTTGTAAATTAAGTGTCTATTCATTTGACGTTGAAAGTGATAGTGCTTTTATGATAAATATCATAGGTAACTTGAATAATGACTATGCAAATAGCTGATATTTATTGAACATATAATATGTACCAGGCAGACTACTAAATAGCTTATATGGGTTAACTCACTTAATGCTCACAAAAATCCAGTGAGGTATGGGACCGGTTATTGCCATTTTACAGCTGAGCTAACTGATACTGAGAAAAAAAAAGTAACTTGCCCAAGGTCACAACAGGGTACAACTGACATTTAAACCCAGCAGCCTGATTCTAGAGTCTGAGTTCTTCACCTGATGAAAAGAATGCTTTTACCTAGTGGCACTAAAAATATGAAAAAGGGACTAAATACTCATGCAAACTATTAAAGGCTTTTAAATGAATAAATTACTGCCCAGGCCAAAAAAAATTTTGTTTAATGGATCCCTATATGTGAACTAGAACCTGGACATGGACAAAGACAGTCTTACGTGATAGGTGTACTTAAGTCATGTTAATAGAGCTTTTGGTTAGAGTGAAAGATAAAGGAGTGAGGTCATGGATGCTCATCTTTTTTTTCCTCACTTTGAAGCTCAGTTTCCTGAATCCTATAGGCACCAACATATAACTGGCCAAGACACCATGTATACACTTAGGATGTTTCTTAAGACTTTATAAAGACGGGATTTGTAGGTAAGAACTGAAGCCACCACAGATTCTAGGATGAAAACAATACCCATTTAACTAACAATTCATTTGAATACAAGTATATACCATTCTGGGTAGGGTCTTATTTACATTTCTAGTTCTTCCTCACTAAAGAACAGACTATACTCTTTACCACTACCAAGAAGGGAATCCCTTCCACTCATACCCATTCAGCCTTTTTCTTCCCCCTTCTGTGTTGGGTGCTCACACTGCTCTGTGCTGGGTTCCTTTTTTGTATCGAGGTACTTACTATCATTTTCACATTACTCTCAGTCTCTGCTCAAAGATTCCAAGTTTATGTTAAGGACTCCCTATCATTTGGTTTGCAGACCAGTGCACTATTCCAGTACCAGGACCCATTAACAACACAAGGAAAGCAGTAAGCCAGGGATGTTACTGGTTAACTATCACTTACTCTTTTATGGACCGTGCTTTGCTGGTCTTCTCCCAGCATCTAACCCAGTGACCAGCAAACTATAACCAGTGTGCAAAACCCAGCCAGCAGCTTTCTGTATGGCCCCAGCAGCTAGGAATGATTTTCACAGAAAAACATTTGCAATCAGTTGGATGATAGGGAAAGTTGAACCGCAATTAAGTACATGTTATAACAACAACAATAAAAATCATTCTTTTTACCAGTAGACTTGTATTACAAAAAATAGTGCTCAGTTATTATTATTATGTTTTATTTCATCAATAAAAATTGTGTAGATTTATTTTTTATTTGCTACCATGTTTCCCTGAAAATAAGACCTAGCCAACCATCAGCTCTAATGCATCTTTTGGAGCAAAAATTAATATAAGACCCAGTCTTATATTATATTACATTATATTATAGTATAGTATATTAATTATATAAGACCCAGTTTTATATTACATTATATAAACCCGGTCTTATATAAGACCTTTATTATATTGCATTATATTATATTATATTATATTATATTATATTATACCCAGTCTTATTTTAATATAAGTCTGGGTCTTATATATAGTATATTTTAATATACAACTGGGTCTTATATTAATTTTTGCTCCAAAAGATGCATTAGAGTTGATGATCTGGCTAGGAAACACGATATATAAGTACCTACTTATTATACTCAATTTGGCCTCTTGGCCTACAAAGGTCAATTGGTATTACTGTTCAAAAGGGAACAATTACTCTTTCACCTATTCTAACTTTATTTACATGTAATTTAAGTATGCTATTTTATGGTATCATTTTTGAAATTCATATTTATTTGCCACACACAGGTTTTCTTTCTGGGGGGGTTAGAGGCGGGAGTTGTTGTTATTGTTTTTCTTTTTCAAAGGAAGCTCACATTTTTAGCCTAAATTTCATTTGTAATAATTGACTAATTATTACTAAAACATTCCATTTTGGCAGCTTGATTTTGGTGGGTGCCAAGTTATGTGCAGCTCAGTGTTAAAAGATAATTCAGATCATCTATCTAAGCATACGCCTTAATAAACATAGAATCTAGAAAGTCTTTTCCTTTGGGATCATCTCTTGCTATCCACATCAACAAAGACGTTAATGATTTTTTTTTCCAATTGACTATCATCTCATTTCAGAAAAAAAGGGGAACAAAGAGAATCTGCTAAAGAAAACCGGTATGGCATCCACTCATACATGAAAGGAATCCCTTTAGTTGTTCCTAAGAAAAGTATAGAGCATCCTTAAGGGAACTATAAAGACACAGTTGTGATTTGCTGCATATTAAACGTTTTTTAAGCTATCCTTTGTTTTTTCTTTTCTAGGTAGACCTTGAATCGGCAAGGGGAGAAAAACACATAGGAGTGGCTGCATCCCTGAAGCTCTCTCTAAAGGCCATCATTGGATTTAGTTAAACCAAGTTTATGGAGGAAATAAAGCCTGGACTTTGGGCTATTTATTCATCATTTACTAATCCACTCACTACACCATGATTGAGAGCTCACTCTGAGCTCTAGGACAACCGTTTCTGCTTCAAAGGAGTTTGTTAATTTAATCGTGTTCCGCCAAGGTTAACCCTAGGAGAAACTACAGTTTAGGTAAATACAGCTATCTGTCTCTTTGTTTACCTCGTACATTTCCTTCCCCTTTTAAAGTTACTAATATTGTAGCCTCTCAGATACCAAAGATTTGTAGCACAGCCCTGCCATTCCAGAACCTACTTCCTGGGCCCACCATCACAGCCTTCTTTATGGCTCAGATCTCCAGGCCATCCCCACAGCACCCAAAGCCAAGATTCCGCTTTTACTGACCTATGTTACCTTTTTCCCTTCTCAGTCCTTCAAGGATCATATTGATTCTAAAATAGTTAACTGCCACTTAGAAAGTGGACTAATATCTCAGACTTCTAGATGAGAATAGCTAACGTTGATCAGTTCTGATGCATACTTGCTCTATTCTATACACTTTACCCGATTTAACTCATTTTCCCCTCATACTAATCTATGGAGTAAGCACTTCTATCATTACACATTTTGAAGATGAGGAAATAGGCACAAAAATTTCAATAACTTGCCCACTGCTGCTCTGCTGAGAAGTTGAAGGGCCAAGGTACAAACCAGCTGGTCTGGGCGGTACCCTCTACTCTCTCTCCATAACCTCTAATAAATGGATCATACATAGAGTTTAAGGGTGACCAGCCAGAGGCAGTCTTCTAAATTCAGCATAACTGCAAACGGAGACTAGTCTGAGGGGAATTTTGAACTGAACATGAGAGGACAGGCAGCCTTCCTTCAGGCGAAAGTCACTTTTAGTAAAAGAACCATCCTGCATTGGTCAGTGTGGAAACTGGAGGCCTTGAAGGAAAAGCTTCCATTCAAAATAGAACCTGTTTCTTGATACGTAAGAAGTGAGCAACCTTTTAAGTTTCAGTATCCTGACCTGGCTCACCTTGTTCCTGTAGATGATCCTGTCACTGGGGCCCACCTGGGGGTCTTTTTCACAGCAGCAAGAGGATGAATTCAAAGCCAGGTTGTGGCCAGGATGAAGAGCTATCAAGTTCAAGCACTCCACTCTTAGTCTTTCTTGTAGTAACTAGGGCCACTTGTTCCTCACCTGTTCAAATGATGCTAGAAACCCCTTTAATTTTTTTAAGAAAAAGCCTTTTGATTATAGAGATAAAAATTACTAAAAATTCAAGTCAATATATTAATACAGTCTATACCAGATTTTGATGATAGTGGAGCAACGGTCCATCTGGTCTTAGAGATTTCTAACAGGAAAGGCTCAAGGTGATGAATCTAGATGTCACACTTCATTCTTTAAATTTTATCCGAGTTCCTCATGTAACTCAGTTGAGGTAATGAGAAGAGAATTCAGTCAGTTGGGTTAGTTCTATCTAAAGAAATAATCAATCAATCCAGGATTTTCTTCTTTGTTTTGCTGTCTACATTTTTAAGAGATTGTAAGTTTAACACATTAATGTAGTATTTTAAAGTGTATTATTATTTTTAAAGATATGTTATCTGATTATTAAATAGTCAATTACCATAAAAAATAGAATTGCCAATATTAATTGAGCTCTTATCCTTCCCAAACACTGTTCTAAGTGTTTTTCATTTGTGAATCCATTTCATTTCACAACATTATGATGTTAGATACTCATATTGTTTCAGTTATACAGGCAAGGAAACTGACTTGCCCAAGGTCACAAAACTAAGAAATAATAGGTCTGGATTCAAGTCCAGGCAATCTGGCTCTAGAGCACACACTCTCAGCTGGACACTGCCTGCCTAGTCTTTACTTCCAAAATATTGACTAATCAAACAGATGGAATAGTTATCCTAGGAATATTTTATTAAACTTAAAAGTCATACTTTGATAACCAACAGGCCTTAGATTTAGGTCTATACTGCATAGCATGAAAAGGGGAATTGTTTTGTTTATTTGTAATCATATGCTTTTAGAGCTCAAAAAGATAGGGACCATCTAGCCAACTCCCTAATTTTACTGATAGAGAAATTAAGAGACTGGATTTTTTCATACATTTAATTAGTAGTAGATCTGGTAATAAAATTTGGGTTTCCTAACTTTCTATTTTCCAATTTATATTGTTATAGTATATTAAGATACATTACATTATATATATATTATATTATATTAATACATATTACATTATATATTATATATTATTTATATTATATTATTTCTGTACCATTTTACCAATCTTTTTCTATTTCTCTGACCCCCAACCCCTGGAAATTACTTTTCTACTCTCTGTTAATATGATTTTTAATTTTTTTTTTTTTTAGGTTCCATATATAAGTGATGTGATGCAAGGATTTGTATTCGTCTCTCTCTATCTGACTTAACTTTGCTTCACTTATTTTACTTAGTATCATGACCTCAAATTTCATCCATTTTGTCACAGGATTTCCTTCTTTCTTCTTTCTCATTGCTGAATAATATTCCTGTGTGTGTGTGTGTGTGTGTGTGTGTGTGTGTGTGTGACATATTCTTTATTCATCCATTGAGGGACACTTAGCTTGTTACCATATCTTGGCTATTATGAATAATGCTGCGATGAATAGTAGAGTGCAGATATCTTGTCAATATCTTGTTTTCATTTCTTTTGGACATATACCCAGAAGTGGGATTGCTGGATCATATGGCAATTTTATTTTTAATTTTTTGAGGAACCTCTATATGTTTTCCATGGTGACTGCACAAACTTATATTCCCTCCAAGAGTATCCAAGGGTTCCCTTTTCTTCATATCCTCGCCAATGCTTGTTATCTTGTCTTTTCGCTGATAGCCATTCAAATAGGTATTAGTATTGATGTGCATTCCCTGATGATTAGCTCAATAATTATATAGAAATGCAACAGATTTTTGTATATTGATTTTATATACTGAAACTTGACTACATTTGTTTATTAGTTGTAACAGTTTTTTGATGGAGTTTTTAGGGTTTTCTATATCTAATATGTCATCTGCAACTAGAGATAGTTTTACTTCTTCTTTTTCAATTTAGATGACATTTATGTATTTTTCTTACCAATTTGCTCTGGCTAGGATTTTAAGTATTATGTTGAATAAAAGTCGTGAGGGTGAGTGTTCTTGTATTATTCCTGAGCTTAGAGGAAAAGCTTTCAGCTTTTCACCACAGAGTATGATGTTAGCTGTGAGCTTGTCATATATGGCCTTTATTATGTTGAGGTACATTTTCTCTCTACTCTGTTGATATCCCACTGTATTCTAAAAATAACAATAGTGAGGTCTATGTGTTGTGTTAAGCTATTGATTTATGTTTTCCTATCTAATCTTTCCTAAAATTCTACTAGGTATTGTCACATTCATTTTATACATGAGGAAACTTATAGGGCCTACGAGTACGTGTGTATGATCAAATCCCATCCTATTAACCTTTACTTTAATAGTATCGCATGTTCCAGATTTGTTAGTTAATTTAAATTGAGACCTGAAAGACTTTTGTGTAGTTTTGTTTCAGGTTATTTGATGTATCGCTCTCTTCAATTCACTGGGTAGTAACCTGTCTCTCTATTAGACTAAATTGAGAGCATTCTATGCTACCTGTTGATCTTTCTTGTTTACATAAGAAAAAGGAATGAAGCAAAAGGTTACACAGGCTAAAAAAGCTTCTCTTCTAAGTGAAAATTATTTCGAAAGGTACTAGAACCTATTTTTAGTTTCATGATTCATTTCAAGAGCCTTTGTTATTTAGAAAGTAAATGTTAGGAGCAGACTGGCCATTTTTGTATATGTGCAATAAAATCCAGCCCATCTTGGTTGCTTTTCCAACATGTGAATCTGGCCACCATGCTGGAGGAAGAGGGAAATTTTTCAATGTGTTCTGTTTGTTGGATGGAGAGGAATAAAATGCCAACCGAAATTAAGAAGCAGTGCAGAATTCTGATAACTTTTTCAAATAACAGACTTATCTGTTTCTATTTTATGTTTTATATGTTGTGGTTGTTTTATATTCTCTCCATTCCCACTGCCCAGTTTAATTAACTGCTCATCAAATCATTTATTGATGAGGCATATCAAAAGGTGGTTTCCACTTAAACCTAAGGGATGTAATTGACTCATATACTGATATTTTGACTATTATTTAATATAAACGAAAATTAAAATAAAATCATTGTTAATTATTCAATGATTAATTAAAGATTAAGTCCACTATAAGTAAAAATAATAAAATAATAATTTCTATTAATAAATTAATGTGAAAGTGCAAATCATTTGAGCAACTGAAAGTCTAAAGAGGAGGTATAGAAGAAACAATGCTAACTGAACATTTAAACTAACTTTACATTAGCAATTCCCTATTAATAATTAAGGCAAAAACACATACACAAAGATCAGCAGTCATTCATTTCCAGAATTCCATATTTACTAGAAGCTCTCTGGGCCAATTACGTTTGACTAAAAGTCAAATGTTGATTTAATCTTCATGAAGTATCTGCTCCGGGTGCAACTTCACTACGCCACATCTCCTCTAAAAAGCAATATAGGGTAATCTATTAAATAAATTACATTTATAAAATAACTTTATGCTTTTTACAAAGCATCCATTAACCTCAAGACAGCACATTGTATCTTCACATTCACATTGTATATATTAATTGATGTTCAAAAGGCTTAATTTAAATGAGGAAAAATTTAACTACATTTGGAAAACAGAAAGATTCTTGCCAGTTTTGAATATGTACCTCTTAGAAATTAGGAACATACTTCTATTGGTAAACTATAAATAAACAAACAAAAACCCCCAAAATCTGGAAGTATTCTGAGTTGTGATTCAACTCTGTGACAATCAAACTGGATTTATGATTGTTTCCTTGTGTGTGGACAGCATTTTAAACACTTAAATGACAGTGTGCATTTTAATTTACATTCCCCCTTAATAATGGTTATTAATACAATGTCTAAGCATAACATATTTGCTTGATGTCAAGATTTGAGGGTCTTTTTAGAAGAACTCTATCTCATATCCAGGACTTTACTTAATCTTCAGGAATGGCTCTTTAAATCTGAAGAAGGAAATTGCATTACCTCTGTTGGTCTTTGCTGGTAACAAATTGTGGAAGATTGTATTTCCCAAAACGGCTGCAGCAGTAGCCCCCATCCCACATGCTCCACTACATCCCCTCCTCTGGAATCTGTGCTGGTTTATGAATTGCTGGTAACTAATAGAATGCAGCAACGTGATCACATGACTTCCAAGGCTAAGTCGGAAATGCCAATGCAGATTTCAGCTTACAAACTGGAAAGCTTGCTTCTGGAGCTTCAGTTGTCATACAAAAATTTCAGCTATCCTGAGACCTCCATACTGGCGGAAAGCCCTAGTGACCTGAAGAGACCCCATGGAGGTGCTCCAGTCAGTTTCCCAGCTGCGATACCAGTCCATGGCCAGCATCAACCACCATATACATGAGTGAAAAACACCTTCAGATCAATGATGTCCAATGAGAATATAATATGAATTTCATATGTAATTTAAAATTTTTTATTAGCCACATTTAAAATTAGAAAGAAACAAGTGAAATTAATATTATGAACATATGCATTTTACTCAATATATCCAAATATTATTATTTCAATATGTAATCAATATGCAAATTAATATAGTTTAAATTATTTTTTGTACTGTCTTTGAAATTGTGTTTGTGTGTGTGTGTGTGTCTGTGTATGTGTTTCACTTAGAGCATAACTCTATTCATACTAGATGTATTTCCAGTATTCAATAGCCACATGTGGGTGTCTACTGAATCAGACAGCACAGCTCTAGATGATTCTAGCCTCCAGTCATCAGAGTCCCTCCACTTTCTCCCCCAAGCTGAATGCTAGAGAATGTGGAGGCCTGACTATAGCCCTCACTCACAAGATACATATTTTAAGTTGCTAAGTTTTGGGGTAACATGGTAAGCACTGATAGTGGAACATAGGTACCACTAGATATGTAGGTTATGTAGGTTATGCCCTCTGTTCAAGCTTAATTATTTTTGAGAAAGGTGAAATCATAGAATCTTAGAGGCCCTGTAAAAAGCCGTCAAAGTGTATTCTAACCTCCTATCCACTGCCAAAACCATAATTGCATCATCCACACCCAATGGTTTACCCATCTTTGCTTGATTATTTACAAGTTACACCTCCCGAGAAAATGAACTGAGTTTCTGAGTAACTTTGATTTTTTTTAAATTTTCTTTACATTGACTAAAAAAATGACTTTGACGATTTCTCTGCAGCAGTTTTCTTCTGGCCTCTGGAGCTGCACGTCTAATCCCTTTGACATAACAGCCACTCAGAACTTTGGAGACAATGAATACACTTTCCATGCCCATATCACCCCACCCTCTACCACCACTACCAGTATCCCTTTTTCCATGCTGAACATCCCTATTTCCTTCAGTTGCTCCTTGTAAGGCATGGTTTTCAGAACTTTAACCACTAGAACAAATTCCTGGCAACTCTCCACTTTATGATTCTTCATAAATCTGAAACCTTATAGTACTTAGAATAGAATACATGCTCTAGATATGTCCTGACCAGTACACCATTCAATAAGACTGTTAGTGTTATTCTACATGATGTATTTTCATGAAGTTAAGATTGCTGCTCTCCAAAGGTATTTTAATGAAGACAAAGCTTCTGCCATCTGAATACACACAGTCCCTTAGCTGCATGCAGCACCTTGATATACGTATTTTAGGAGAAGTACAGGACATAGAAGACCTGATCTTGAGTTCAATCAGCAGTTTATTAGATGTGTGACTTTGGGCAAGATGTTTATACTGTCTATACCAAAGTTTATTTATTTATTTAAAAATGATAATATAGGACTGTGGCATTTTTGGTGGGTACTGAATGTAATAAGTATGTGTAAATGATTTGTAATCTGGGAAAAGCTATACAAACATAAAGCCCTTTTATTATTAACATCAACCTAAGAACAGGACTTGATGCTTGTATCCATTAAACTTTATGGTTTTGGCTCAGCATGGAGAACTTTCTGTAAAATGTTACTAAGTCTACTTTAGTAATTCAATAAGCATTTACAAAGAATTTATTCTGTGTACGACATAGCATTATCAATTCTACTCAATGCCTTAGAAAGTTTGTCAAACTTTAAAAGTTCCTAAGTCATCCATCAACTGCCACATATAAGTCAGAGTCTATTAATCAAAAGGAGTGATTTGATTCAAGACTTAAAATGCTGTTCTTTGTACCAGCTGATCTAGAACCTTGGGTCAGGCTGCCCAGAGGAGCAGTAGTAGCAACAGGTAAACCAACTTCACTTTAGGGGCTGGTACAAGGAGGCCACCTGTACAGTTTTCCTGAACAGTTTCCTGTACAGTTTCCTGCAAAGCTCCAGAAGTCAGAGTGAGCCAATAAAACACCTGGCAGAATAGAAGAACCTTTTTAATTAGTGGACCAAGAGACTTCAAGTCAGACTGGTGTAGAGAAGTAGGCAGTTAGGGGTTAGGAACTTATTCATGGAGGGGGCTCCACTCCTTTGCAAGTCCTCAAGTGGCACCAGACAAAGGAATCAGCTGCAACATTTGGACTCATCATGCCAGTCCACAATATACCCCCAGATTAATAAAGCCAAGAGAGAAGCACATTTTTTATTCTCTTCTATTTTCATTTTTTTTCTCTTACAATAGCATCTATATAAAGTATAGCAACTAAATTTTCTGTAAATGGTGTGGCAGAGAATGATGAGGTGTTTTTCAGGTATGATATGGCATAGATATATTACTGATTTTTTCTTTCTTATAGATCATATATACTTGGAGGGATCTTACAGATTAGCTGGTATTACACATTCACTTTAAAGGAAAGAATTGAGCTGCAGTGGATTGCTTAAAGACTCACAGAAAATTGGCCACAGCACAGACTACAATTTCCTATCTAATGAATTGCCTCTCTGCCCTACTGATTAAGCAATTAAGGACTTAAGCATCTTGAAAAGTTCACACACACACACACACACACACACACACACACACACACACACACACTCATGCACACACATTAAGTTGGAATGTGAGAGGAACTGGGACCAACATCACTTCTAATCTGATTCACGGAAGTTTCTCTTCATAAATGGGAACTGGATGGACCAGTTTTATATATATTTTTTTTTTCAAAAGCTGCAGTGAACTGACTGAAATTATTTAATGGATCCACTGTCAGTCATTATGCAGACCCAGTCTTAGTTTCACGTAGTGCCCTAAAACTCCATCCGCATCTACAGAAATATGGGATCTTGTGTGACTCTCTTAAATTTGAGGTTGAAAACAGGATTAACAGGGAGTCAGTCATGGAAGGTTTTCCAGAAGATGCAGATCTTCACAGGGTTAAGAGTCATGACTTGCTGTAGAGAAAGCAGGATAACATGTGAAATACACAGCATCTAAAAATATAGGAGTGGAAATCCACGTGGTGGGAGGGAGATGACAAGCACATGGTCCTGCCTGATGTAGGAGCAGATATATGGAGCAGTAGTGGAATTGGGGTTTGAAAAGGCGGTATTTGGTAGAACGTCTTGACACTATCTGGCTATGCAAAGGGGAACAAGCCACCTCTCCTCCACTTGCACAGAGCAATAATTCCAGGGTTAAAACAATTTGGGCATACTTTATATTTATAGTGTCTTATGGGGCAGGTTTCAAAGTTAAATGTGCACCTCTCAAACTTGAAGTTGATTAGGAATAATTAATACCAGCTCTGTTGTACAAAATGAGAGAGCAGCAGAGCTCACATTTCACTGTTTTTCATCTAAATCACTCTGTAAAATCACAGCAAGTATTTAATTTTAATTACCTTGTCAGAAACTATATATAATGTGCATTTATTAGCATTTCACGATTTACCAAGTACATGTACGGATATTGTTTTATTTGACTCTCTCATCAACCCTGTGAGTTAAGCTATTATTCCTCAGATCTCACAGGTAGATTAAGCCGAGTTTTGAGTCAGTGAATTGCTTAAGGTCACTCAGCATGTAGGTCAGTGCTGGAGTACAGACCCAGGTTCTAAATCCAAGTCAGAGTCTCTTTCGACTAAACCAGTAGAGGAATAATAATGGCCACTTCCTTGGGTCACTCACCTTCGTGGAACAGTCTTTCTAGTAGAAGAGATTTCTGTAGGTGATAGAGACATTGCTTAGCCATTCTAAGTAGTTAAAGGCTAGACCTGAGCCTTCTCTGAAGGACACTTTTTAACTGGTCTGACCATTCAAAAGGGAAAGCCTGCCATAAACATCAGGGCAATGGATCGTGTGATTGCAGTTTCTGTATGTAGTAATTTGGAATTTTTATGATTCTCTCAGTGTTGAAAATGAAAACTTGAAGCATTGGTTTAATATGACGTACAAAGATTTTGACTTTTACATTTTCTGGGGAAGGTGAGCTAAGTAGGCAACAAAATGTTTGTATATACTTTTTGATTGGCTTTTCTAGAATGATTAGTCCCACCTTTACATTTAATCTTCAGAAATTACTTTGTTGCCTATAGTTTTATAGTTTTATATTTTCTAAGACAGAGACATTATTAAAATATCCACTGCTGCTTTATATTTTAGTGCTGTAGTTTCAGTTTCACTTTCAATAAATTGATAATATTTTTAAGTATATACTGGAGCCATTTTGTCCACTGCTGTGTCAATGCAATTTCCTTCTTGTTTTAACTTCATTTACTTTGAGAGATGATTTTTGTTTGTTTACTCACACACATCCTTGTTTATTTTATAGTTCGCTGATTTTTTTTTTCTTGGCCAGACTATTAATTACTATTTGCCTCTTTCAAAATTCACTGTCAGTTTTAAATAGATTTTTAAAGAGAAATTCACACATTTATTTAAACTCCCCTTACTAAATGAGCGGTGTCCTATCACTTATCTAATCTGCTCAGTTACCAAGGTTGCTCTCTCATAATCTCCCCAAAGTAGGTTTTCCTCAGGACTTCATTTTGCCTCAAAGAATCAGAAGCGACTAGACAGAAACCTTAGCAGTGAAAGAAAATGGTAATTATATACTCCTTTTAAGGCACCAGTAAATTGCATTAAGGGCAGTTTAAGAAAAAGTCTGTTGATGACATTAACAAACTTGGAATATTGCCATTTTCATCGACACTACTATTAGACAGGCACAAGGAGTATTTGCTCAGTCCCAGAAACTATGATTCTCAGGGTAAATCTGGAAATAAAAATCCAGATTTTTATTTTCTTAAGTCTCTGGCTAATACTTAAAAAACTTTATTGGTTGTTTGTTGCTGTGTTTCCCCAAAAATAAGACCTAGCTGGACCATCAGCTCTAATGCATCTTTTGGAGCAAAAATCAATATAAGATCTGGTCTTAGTTTACTATAAGGTAAACTATCTTAGATAGTTTACTTAGTTTACATTGATTTTTGCTCCAAAGGACGCATTAGAGCTGATGGTCCGGCTAGGTCTTATTTTCAGGGAAACACAGTAGTAGCACTATAGTTCTAAATCCTATAGTTCTATTTGAGAAATATGATGTTCTGAGGACAAAACTTTGACAAGCAGCTTAGCTATTTAAGGTCTGTAATGTCCTGCATTGTTGAGCATATTTTGGTTTGCAAATATTGCTTTGATACTGGCAGCAACTTTAAGAAATTTGCAGAGAAAACACACTATTAATCCCAGTTTAGAGCTGAGAGAAGTGGAGGTCAGAGTGTCTGAACAACTTCTTGAAGTACAGACAGCTAATTAGAGGAAGATCCAGGTCTCTGAATTGCTAGTTATTTCTACTATTGGGTTTGAAACATTTTTAAATTGCTGATGCTAGAACATTTTTCAACCAAAAGGGCAAATTCACATCGTCTCTCAAATGCACTTCTTACAATGAGTAGTAGTTGTTGGTGGCTTTTTTTTTTTTTTTTGGTGGGATGGAGTAGAAGGAAATAGGTTTGAATTTTGTATAGTTGCTAATTATTTTGAAAATGTTGGGCAATCATGTAACTTAATGTGTTTTTTCCTCCTACAAAGCAGGAGTTCAATTATTTATTTGTGATAATTATTAAAACTGAGAAGTAACTATTTCCATAAGCAAGCTCTGGATGTTTATAATATATGTGCAGGTTTTTAGCTACATAATAATAGTGTTTTAATAAAGGTTCAACATCAAGCATATTTGAGAAAATTTTTCTGATCCAGATATTCCTGACCTTGCTCAGCTATCCATCTTTTGGTGTATGAATAGGTCTGCACCACTCCAGAAAATATTAGAAAATCAATTCAGTCATCACTTCTAAATACAGTCAACCTGAAAAGTGATTATTGTGAAGTAAAAGCATCTATTTTGTGGTCAGACTTCATTATCATAAAGCAGTTTGTGTTAAAAAATGTTAAAACTTATAAACCTATGGGGTTTAAAAATGAGGAGAAGGAAGGTATGTCATCAACCTAAGGAAATATTTATCCAAATAACCAATTTGCATTCCCCTCTTCCTGAAGATATGTTATTTCTGTTTGTATCCGAGATTCTGTAATCTTCTGGACTCTATCTCTGATTGATTTTAAAAGACATTTCAGTGGCAATCAGAATGGAAAGTCAAGAACTCAAACTTAGTGGACTTGCGAAGGAGAATGCGGGAGAGTTCTAGCCTAGGAAATTGTCTCTATTCAGTCAGGAAATAGAGAGCTCTTGACCTAAAGAGGGATGCTAGCTCTCAATCAAGTAAAAGATTTTGTTGTTCTGCTGCCTGATACTCTGCCAGTGCAGTGCCTTCATGCTAACCCAACTGCCATTTCTGACTTCAGAGAGCAGCTTTAATAAAATACCCTGGCCAGTGTGGAGGAGCAGAGAAGTCATTCCTCTTTATTCAATTATTTAGTGTGTTATGCTCCTAGACCAGCAGGATCCACATACTCTCCACTGTCTTAATGCCAAAAAATGTCTTTATTTGTAAACAACATGTTCCAGAAAGCTCCATACACCTGTCATCAATAAAGCACAGCTCAGTACTTTGGAAGAAGCTGGTGACTCAATGGTGTTTGTTCTATTTCTTTCATTGCCATTGATGAAAGACCATTGTACAAAGAAAATTAAACCCTAAAAAAGAAAAAAAGAAAATTAAACGCTAAAAAAAGCAAGACAGTCAGTTCTGACCATAGTGCATTGATGAAAGAGGCACTCACTACTGATTCCCATTTGCCTCACAATTCACTCAGAAGTCATACCTATTTCATCTCAATGGAAATACCTGTTTTGGTGTGTTGAGGGACAAATTGTGTGCCTCATGGCCAGAAGAGTCAAAACAGCATTTATGATTCAAAGTGAGGGCTTTAGACTGGCCACCTGGGTTTGGGTCCTAACGCTACAAAATACTAGCTGTGTGACCCTGGGCAAATCCCCCATCTGTAAATGGAGATGATAATAATATCTACTTAATAGGTATTATTTGAGGATAATATGGATTAATACATGTTAAGCTCTTAAAATAGTCCACAGTACATGGAAAGTGCCCAACATGGGCCTGTCACTATCATCAGTTCAGGTGCCCAACCATCCCAGCGATAATATATTTACCTTCAGAAAGGCAAAACCTCTATATAACCATACTGCCTCTCATGGATGATAGCCAGAGGTTATAAATCAATGGTCACCTCAGCTCCTCATTTAGAGTGTGGGCAGCACAGTGTACTGAAAGAGCTCTATTCTGCTAGTGAAAGGACGCATATTTCAATCCATGTTTGCTTTAACTTGGCTATGACCCTGGGCAGGTTACTTTACCTTTCTGTCCCAGTTTTTTGAGCTATAAAAGCAAGAGAATTTTCCCAAGGCCTATACATGCTGACTATGCTACAATTACTTGGTCTTTGAAGAGAGTAAAGGGAAAACCTGAATGGTTAGATAAACTGGAAACAATTTATTAAGAGAATATTTGTGTGCTGTATACAATTGTCGGTCCTGGCTGGGGATATGGACTGAATGAGACAGACAAGAATACCATCCTCTATAGCAAGAGTGTCCAAACTTTTTTCAACGTTTTTCACCAAGGGCCATATGCAGCAAAATACACAAATACCTGGGCCACTCACTTGAGGTGAAGTATATATTGCCTCACCTGGTTTATTTAAATAAACTAAATATAATTTTGGAATTTGCTGCAGGCCAATTAACAATGGATTGCGGGCCGCAGTTGGCCTGCGGGCCGCAGTTTGGACACCCCTGCCCTAGAGTGTACGTTCTAGAGAACAGAATCCATCAATCAATAACAGACAAACTGATAAATAAGAAAATTCCAGGTTGTTAAATGCTATGAGGAAATTAACACAGGGAAAAGGATATGGAGGGAGGGTTACTTTAGTTTGGGTGGTCTGGAAAGTTGTCTTTAAGACGTCAGTTGAGAGCTGAAGGGCAAGAAGAAGTCAGCCCTGAGAAGACAAGGGAAAGTGCATCCCAAGCAGAGGGAACAATGGTTCAAGCCCCAGGGCAGGAACTGGATTGAAATATTTGGCAACAAGAGGAAGACAACAGGGGACAGAGGGGAAAGAGATGAGACTTAGAGGTGAAGTGTACTCCTATGATCTTCATAGCCATAATAAGGAGGTAAGGTTTATTCGAAACGTGATGGGAGCCTATGAGCAATTTTAAACAGAAAGACGTGGTGACTTTACTCTGATTTGTGGTTTATACTGTAGATTTTTAAATGAGGACTGCTTCCAGAAACCTCACTGAAGGGTACAGTCCTAATTTCCTGACCAGAGGGTTGAATTGGTCAGTTTATTAATTTAATGGTTCTGAGTCCTTGTCTCAATTTAGCTTTTAATTAGGAGAACATGCTGGCGAGTCATGTAATCCAGAATTGCCTCCTTTAGTACAGGGAAAACAAGAATTGAGATAGTTTCTCACCCTGAATTTGAAGGTATGACAAGAAGAACTGAGATTACAGCTATGAAAACACTTTGCACTACTTTAAGGATAATGTGTCTTATGTATTTCCTATTTAATGTTTTAAAGCGTTCTATATTACTATGAGAAATAAGGAGAGGGAAAAAAAGCAAGGAGAGGACATGCAAGGCATACAGTGGACATCTGCAGTAGCAGGTCATTAAAAATATAGACTCAGGAGCCAAACTACCAAGTGGGTATTTCTACAATCCTGACAAAATTATTTAACCCTATCTGTAAAATGGGAATAATGGTGATAATTTTACCTAAATCATAGAGTATTTGTGACTATTGAATGAAATAATGCCCATAGAAGTGCTTAGCACAGTACCTTGTCCTTAGTAAGTACCCAGCTAATAATGACGTGTCGCTTTGAGCTCTCCAGCATCTAACCTGCCCACTGCATTTCCATTTTGGAGGACTTCCATAGTACTGTTTACAAATACCCTGCCATTCACTGTGGAACCTCAGCACACTCTCTCCCTCCTCTGACAACCAAGTGCATGTGACCTCGGCTAGGCCAGTCAGTTACTGTGGCACAAAGATGGTGGTGTCACTAGGTTTTATTCATGTTCAGGCTGTTGTTAGTAAATGAGAGATTCTGTGCTCTTCTCCATCGCCACTACAACGCCTACTGCCTCGAGGTGCTTGGTATCTACTTGTATATTCCAAGTTCAGTTCTCCAGCCTCCCATTCAGACTGTGAGCCCCTAATATCCCACCAATGCATTCTCTTTAACTTTAATTAGCCAGAGTCAGTTGTATTTATTGCAAACAAGGCACTCCTAATGAATACAGGCTAGAGCCTTCCCTTTGGCTATCCCTCCAGTGTCCTCACTGTCTCTCCCAGATTACATCTTCTAACATGGTTGAGTTGTTGGATGACAGCTAATGATCCTACCAGAGCTGCCCAGAATGCCGTACAATAGGAAGTTTCCATTTACTAAGGACACTTTCACAAAATCCCTCATCCTCCAAGAGGTAGAAAGACAGATCCTTCCCACCTTCATATCCCCACCACACATGGTTAGGACATCAAGGATAGCCCTGGCCACACTTTGTTGTTTTTACATCAGAATTATTTGAGTATATACCTGTTTCTCCTCTGGATTGATAGCACTTAGAAAGCAGGAATACCATGTTACTTTTAAATTAATATTTGGTATACATTTAATTCATTTATGTAATCTCCTTTAGGAATTAAAACATTGTGGATAATAGCTGAAGCTACCTTTGACAACTATCTTTAATCCTGGTCCCCTTCACTCCTTGCAGTTAACAAGCATCATCACAGATGGTGAGCTTTTCTTCGTGAATACAGCTTCTGTACATCACCTTTCATTCAAGGATGGCTGCCTGACTATCATCAAATCACCTGTCTCCAAAGTGCCTAGCACTTCTGCCACTGTGTAGTAGGAAGAACTACCTTGGAGGGTACTTTCAAGGTGATTTACTTACTATGCATCTGATGATTATGGAGAAGATATACTGTGTGTCTTTACATAGAAGTACCATAATGGATGTATCACTTTGTATAACTTTTCTCTAACATCATGTTTTAGAGATCTTTCCACATACAAATCTACCTCACTCTTTACAAATGATGGATGATTTTTCCATTTTACAGATATCTCACAGTTTATTTTGCCAGCCTCTTATTAATAGGCATTTGGGTCATTTCTGAATTTTTACTATTATGAATAGTACTTCAGTGAACATTTCAGTATATTCCCCACTGGGTTCAAGTATACTTTGCAAGCTGGATAACAATCACTGGCTTTCTCATTCATATTATGTGCCCCCTCACACAGTGTCTAGCACAAAATCTGGCTTGCAGAAAGACCTTAGTAGATATTTGTTTTAGACTAATCTGAATGATCCCAGCTCACAACACTTCTTCTAGCTCCTGTTCCCCAAATGGGAATACAGTGCAGAGACAAAGTGAGCTGAGACACAACTGCATATGATGAGAACAGAGGCACCTCCTCAATTCTAGAAAAGTCTGAGAAGTCTTCCCACTAGAGGACATGATCAGGTCGAATATTAATCATCATTTTTTAAAGACCCTCTTGAAACAGGCAGAAAACAAAATTTAAATTAACCTCAAAGAGGTATGATTTTCACAGAAGCAATTAGAGCCATTTCTTTTCCAGCAACCAAACTTATCAACATCGCCTTTTCTGCAACCCAATGCCTCCTATTTGCAGATAAGAAAATTATTGTTGTCTCCATCGTGAACACCAAATGATATTTATGCAAGGCCCATCTGCTCCATAATTTCCATACACTTCATAGGGCTTTATTCACTCAGAGCAGAGGCAAATGCTGAATGATGAATTATTTCTCACGGGGAAGATAGTTAATTTCACTGACCCCTGTGTGTCATGATTCAATGCATCACCCTGTATGAGGAAGCAGACCTGTGGAGAGGAAACCACAAAAAAGACAAATCAATGCAAAGCTCTGTGATCCAAAGCTAAGGTCATTTTTAATGGAATAAAAAGGCACTCCAGGGCTTTAGCTATTATACCACAATCACATGCCACTGTGCCCTCAACTGTAATTAGCGCACAATATACACATCCTAGGATGTTTTCCCTAAGTGGCACTGAAAGCTGGGGGAGGGATAAAAAGGGGATATTTGTCAAGTAAGTACTAAGAGTAAAATTTGTGTGTGTGTGTGTATATGTATATATATATACATATACACACACACACACACACACACACACATATATATACATTAAAATGTAACATTGATGAAAACATCCATTTTGTTTGTTTTTTTGTTTTTCCATTCCAATTTCTGCTTTTACTTTGCTTGTCCCCACCTCTGCTAGTCACCAGATACAAGGCATCCTTTCTTTAAATAACGTTGGTGTTAATAAGCTGCTTTCTGTGAGGTTTCATACAGTTAGCTGTCATGAGACCATTCCTGGTTTCAGAAGTTGTATATTTTGATTGCGAGCTCCTTGAGGGTAAGGATCATATCATGAATTTCTTGGAAGGGACAGCAGGGGAAGTGTTGATGGAAACTAACTGGGTCCCTTACTCAAGGTGTGCCATTTCTGGGAGCATATGAGAACAGTGTATGCAAAATGTTTTACTGCTTCCAGGCTCTGGTAGTTTTCTAGTTCTGCTACTATGTACGTCCTTTCATTAAACATCCTTTCTTGAAGTGACTTGAGTCAGTTTTCCTCGTATCCCAAAATCCCCACCTTGAAGAGTAGTAATAAAGTGTCAAGATTTATCATAACCTATGATAAAGAATAAGCACACTGTTTGGACTGAGAGGTCTTTTTCATGAATACAGCTTCTCTATAGTATTAGCCTATCATCTTTCATTCTAAGTTACTTATTCTGTCCATATTTCTTAAGCTAAATGTAATTGAGGCTAGAAGACAGAAGAGCCTCCACAGAAAGATAACTTCTCGTAAGTAATCTTATTCCATTCAGCCTCTGTCTACAACCAAGGCTACTCCTGAAATACGTGACTGAAAGTTCCTATTGAGCCAAACTATAGAGTATTCAGAAATCACATATTCTGGTTTTTCATAGGGAATTATGATTTTGCCTGGGTAGTGAGGAATAGGTTAACTGAAGCATTTTGGGAATATGTTATTCAGAATTCTTTCTAACTTATAATTGTGTTTTGAAGGAGAGGAGGGAGAAAAGACTCAGCATAATTCAGGTTAAAGGGGATTAGAGACAAGAGGATATGAAAAATCAAAATCAAGAGAGAGAAAAAAGTGTGTGACGACACATGAGTTAAATGTTTCCTCTTTGGGTGAGAATGAGAAAATGGGGAAAAGAAAAAAGAAAATTTTCACTAAGTTTAAGGAAAATGTATTTTAATTTTTATTTCTATTTGCATAATACTGTAGTCAGAAAGAATTTAATTAGTGGCTGTAATTTTTTCATTAAAATGTAAATTACTAGATCATAATTAGATCGCTTTGTAGAGTTCTATAGCAATAAAATTGATAATCTCAAGGAAAATTGATTATTTTCTAAGAAAATATGGATAAACAAAAGAGCAAAGTATACTAAAGAAGAGATTGGAAGTTCTGAGAAACAAATAATTATATAGGAAATGAAGAGAGATAATCAAAGATGTACTCTCCCCTTGCCCTAGTTACCTGACCCAGTTGGATATGTGACAAGTTTTTTTCTCCCCAAATATTTCCTGAACAACTAATTCTCATACTACTTAACTGCTTTAAGATGATAGAGAATGAAGGAAAGCTTTATAGTGTGTTTATGTATAATTAGCCAAACTCTACTGTAGTGTACAGTCTCACATATTTATTAATGCAAAAAATAATAAAAATATTAGCATGGTATGGCAAAATAAAATAATAATGTCCCACTATGTATTTATTCTCTAAATACAAGTATGGTTTATATTAGGACATTTGTTAATATAAAAATAATAAATATATAATTATATTACTTCTCTTAGCCTAAAGTTATTCTAGATGTGATTGCCAATGAATTCAAATGAGAACATGATATAGGGAGGTATAAAATTGGAAAAGTGAAAATAAAATTATCAGTATTCGCATATGGGATGATTATTTTACTTTCCTGGAAAACCCAAATGAAGTGGTTTTTAAAAGATTAGAACTAATAAGAAAATTCAATAAAGTGACTTGTTACAAATTTAATTCATTTTCCCATATTCTAATGATAATCAGACTGAAAACATAATGTGAAAAATGATCATAATAACACCCCAAAATAAAATAGTCTAGGTGTGAATTTAGCAAGTAATATGTAATACTTCTTTAATTAGAGACTAAAAGGAAATTTTTCATATTGAAAACAGACTAGTCATTTCCAAATAAATATAAACATTTTTTTAACTGTAATAAAAGTCCCCACATCCAATGTGACTTTTTGATATTTGATCAAATAGCGATAATGGACTTAATTTATAGATTATAAAAATTATCTCAAAGCCAATATTTAATAAAATATAATGATATTGGTGCAGGAGTAGAAAAAAGAGACCAATGAAAAAGAAAAAGAAATTAAAAACATACTCAAACATAAGAATTTGATATATATAAAGGTAGCACTTTAACTCAATGCAGAAAGACAACGTATTCTATTAATGGTGCGAGGACCACTGGCTAATCTTAGAGAAAACTAAGGTTACTTCTTTACTTCACTTATTTTCTTATTTGAAATAAATTCCAAAATACATTATGATGTGTTGCATGTTGTTTGGTTCTATTTATATAATGTTTTTTTTTTAATTTTTAAATATTTTATTAAATGTATTCAGGTGACATTGATTAGTAAAATTATATAGGTTTTAAGTGTACATTTCTATAATACATCATCTGTATATTACACTGTATTCACCACCTAAAGTCAATTCTCCTTCCATCACCATATATTTGACCCCCTTTATACTCTCCTACCTTCCTGCCTCCCCCTTACTCTCTGGTAACAACTGAACTGTTGTCTGTGTCTATGAGTTTTTGCACGTTTGTTTGTCTTATTCATTTGTTACTTTCAATTTTATACCCCACATATGAGTGTAATCATGTGGTACTTGACTTTTCCTATCTGACTTATTTCTTGAAATTGCAAAAATGGAGAGACAGAGAACAGATGAGTGATTTCCAGGGGTTAGAATTGGAGAGATGTGACTGTTAAAAGGTAACACGAGGTATTTTCTTTGCGGGGGTAGGACAGGTCTATGTCCTGACTATGGTAATGACTGCACGAATCTACATGTATAATAAAATTTCATAGAATTACATGCAAACATACACACACAAAAAAAATGAGTGCATATAAAAACTGGTGAAATCCTAAGGTCTGTAGTTAACAGTATTGTTCGAATGTCAATTCCCTTGTTTTCATGATAATGTACCGTGATTATGTAAGGTGTTGTGTCTGGGGGAAGCTGCATGAAATGTATGTGAGAACTGTGTATTCTTTGTGCACTTCTTGTCAGTCTAAAACTACTGTGAAATTAAAAGTAAAAACAAACAAACAAACAAAAAACAAACAAACCTTTTAGACCCTCATCAAATGATCTCACTTACTTGAAACTTCTCCTGCGATTTGGCCCATTTTCCCATTCCGATTCTGATTTGATATCTCTCTCCTTTTAAGTACTTCATTCCTCTTGCAAGACACTTAAAATATTTAACTTTCTAGTTAGTATGCTTTTGTCTTATTACCCTACTAGATTTTAAAGTTTTTGAAAACAGAAACTATACCATTTGCATCTTCGTATCTCTGCCACTTACATCGAATGTGAAATACACTATCTCCAGCAGTTTATATTTAATAATATTTATTTAATTGATTTCACCTAATTAAAATTCTTAAACTTTCTCCTCATTGTAGAAGAGTAAAAGGGGTTAAGATACTTGCTCCACTACTCCCACTTGGTGAATGTCCTTAACTACCCTGAGTATATAAAATAAAGATAAAGATATTGAAACATACAGAAAGCAATTAGCACATTGTAAAGTTTTCAATATTTACTGTATTAAACTAAAACTAAGATTCACTTTTTGAATAGAAGAAGAAAAGAAGTAAGATTTTCCATGTGAAGTCCGTGTAAAATCTCTCTGGATTCTTGAACTGTTGATATTATAAAGAGGTTTATTATATAAATTGAATTTTGGTGATGAATATCGGTGTGTTTTTGCTGTAGCAGCTCCAAAAATCAAAGAAGAGAATCAGATTACCAACTTTCTAAATGCAGCACTGTAATTGTATTGATTGTTTTTTGTATAAGGTACAAAATGATCCTGTTTGAAATTTTCAAATGTACACAGCCGTTTAAGAGTTTCTGTGGAAGAAGTCAATGAAGTAAAAGTTTCCAAATGCTTCCCAAAACTGGTAAGTTATTAGAATGTATATAAAAGTTTCATTCGACCATCTTCTCATATGCTTGTTTAAAAAATTACCCCTCCATACTTGGCTATTTTGATGGATTAGAAATAGAGACAAGAACATTCTCCAATTTACAGTTAAAATAAAAAAGAACTTTTTTTTTCAGATGGAAAAAGCAACTTTATATAGTACTTTTCTGTCAGAAGGCTTTTCAGCAGAGATCATACAAATTCATATTAGTAGCACTTTATAAAGCTGCACAGCATTTCATCCCAAGTATATTAAAAATGCTATGACAGTGAATGGCAGAAAGTCATAGTTATATTGTGGCCCTTTCTTAGAGTGTGTGTGGATAAAACTGAGTTACTGTTTGTAAGTTATTGGCAGGGTCAAATTCAACCATGCTTTAAAGGCCCATGTTATAAATATTAAAAGATTCTCCTACAATCTAGAAGATTTCCTTTCATGCTGCATGCTGAGTTCCTTTTAGGAAAAATAACAATGATGGACAGAAACATCTGGGTTCTTCCATGTGTTATCTTGGAGTTCTTGACTTGCTTTTTGACTGCTTTCCCTTGGACAGCAGAAACAGTTGGGGAAACGACAGCATGAGGTCAGTGGTCTGTGACTTTACCTCATTTTGCTAATTGTTATAAAATACCACTTGGGTGTGACACTATGGAATGTGTGCCAAGAAAGGAAACCCAAATTCTACACTGTCAGTCTTGCTAATATCAGCTACGGAACAAAATGAGGACAATTGGTTATTGATTGGATGGCATAATTTTAGCCATGTGTGGAATGTTCAGTGCAAGTTTTCTCATCTGTTATCCCGTCACTGAGAGGACAGGCGGATCGTTCATTCAAGATACCTAATATCGCTGAAGGATTAGATATCAAGTTGTGTGTGCAACAGCATTTCTCATAACTTTACTGATGTAACAGTAGAAAAGCTAGGGGAAAAAAACCCACCAAAAACAATAGGTATGCTGTCTATTTCCCAGTCTAGCTATATATTCTTCACCCAAGCCTGTTCCCATGGCAGCAGCTGACCTTTACATACTCTAAATCAACAGATTCCCGTGCCCTCTGATTTCTGACTGGGTAAGCAGCACCAGGAGGCTGGAAGGCAGGAGCAGAGAGAATGTGGAGTATTTATTTTCTCAGCTCCCTCTCCACCAGGCTTGGGTTGGCAGTGGCTGTACTCCCTACCAAAGCACCGACCTAGAGGTCCTCTCTGACCACTGCGGCTCTCTCCACATTCTGGTAACCATTCTTCTCCTTCCCTCTTCAGGCTGGGGTGATAATGGTGCCTAGGTACTTTACCATCCTTATTGGTGTTCCTGGCCTTGCCAGCACACTTGTAAATCATCCATTTATTGATTCCTGTCAGTTAGTCTGTTGGGTAAATTGCCTGTTTCCTATCAAGACCTTGACTAATACATATGGGAAGGATTATAAGTATTTTAATACAGCCATATGATGGATATTATGTAATTGTTAAACATTCTTACAAATAATACTTAATGTCATGAGAAAATCCTCAGAATTGGGGGGAAAAGGTATAAAATGATAGCAAGAGTATGACTTCAATTTTGAAAAGAAAATGTGGGGTTGTTCATGTGCATAAGCAAAAATTTTTCAAAAGATTGGAAGGCAATGTACTGAACTATTTATTAATTAAGGACTTGTGTGATGGATTTTAGACATGTTTTGAATGTTTTCTTATTTCTACTTTTCTTTGTTTTCCAAATTATCTATTATGAGTTTAGTTTTAGTCAAATTTAAAAACAAGCTCTTATTTACAGAAATACATATGTCTCTCTATATATGTATATATACTTTATTCATCTAGAATTGAAATTGTAATTAAAGGATTAGCCAACAATGCTCTTTAAAGTAAACTTTATCTATGATTTTCATTGTCTTATAATGCCATATGATTTCTAGGCATAAACCTATCATATGAAGCTGGATGGAAACGACCATGTATATTAAATGAAAATTTTACAGAAGAAAGAGAATATATAGAATTCTATAAAACTGGAATCTTTCAACACTTTAAATGGAAGGCAACTCTTACAAAAATAGAATAATTATGAAACTAATAACGACTATTTCTATATTACTCTTTATTTTTAAATCCCTTGTACATACAATAGTCTATTTTCTTTTCCAAATAACCCAAGGAGTGCTTTGTGTCCCCTTGCAATTTCAGCACTATGCAACACAGAATTATTCTCACTTAAAACTCTAGAATCCACTTGCACATGTCAGTTTACAGGGCTACCTAAATGTGATGAATAAAGTTAACAGGCTATGGTTAACTGATTATTGTTCAGAAAAACTTTGAATATATAAAGAGGAGCATTGTGATAGAAATGTTCCAATTGTTCACAGTCTAATCCATTTTTGATAAGAAAGAAAATTTCATTAATTGTTACACATTAAAAGAGTTATCAAATAATTAGGAATAAATAGAGTTTGGAAAATAGATCAGAAAATGAGAGCTTATAAGATAAAGCAAATCTGGTCATGATGATATGATTTAATTAATATGATGCCAATTTCTGGAGTTTAACTATTGTATAATCGATGGTTTTTAATCTCAAGTTTTATTTCAAGCTAAGTTTATTGTAAGTTATGATGAAAGAGAATACTCTGCCCTGGGCAGCTAATAAAAGGAATTTAGGAACAGAATGCCTGACAGTTTCTCCAGATCAGTCAGTCTCACGCACTGTTCTATATCTGCTTCAAGTCTTTAAATTTTGTTTTAAAAAAATAGGTATTTATTATAAAGAGTAAAAAATAAAACATATTAAGTAAAAACTTTCCCATTCCCACACACCAAACCTACACCTCTGGTGTAACCGCTATTAAAAAATAGTTTGATGTGTATTGCCCCACAGGATTATGTGTGTGTGTGTGTGTGTGTGTGTGTGTGTGTGTGTGTTCCTTTGTTTCTTTTCACACAAAATGATCATACTATTCATACTGTTCCATAATTCAGGTTTTAAAAAATAATAGATATTTTTGCTTATCAAAATTTATGAACCTACTTCATTTTCCCTTCCCAACCAAATTTATCTATCATTTTAAGTTTATGTAAACATACCTAAATCATCCTTGTTATAAAAAAGAAAAAGAAAAAAAAAAGCCTGTTTCAGTTTTCATTGCCATCTATCCAGGATATACATGAGGGAAGATCATATTATCAAACACTCTGCTTTATGACCAAATTTTTTCCTCCTTCTTCTACTTCCCCTCCAGTATTTTCTCCTTTCCTTGAATATCAGCCCCAGCACAATCGGTAAGTACAAATGCATGTCTTGACTAACCCTGTGCAGGGTGGATTTCTAGGAATAAACAATGCACTGTTCAGGCTAAACCTCAACCACAGACATGAAGCATTCTGGGGGCTGCCCCACTTCCTGCCATTTTCTCCTCCTTCATTTTTCTCCTCACAACTATCTCCTCTTAAAATCACTTCCAGAGCTAGAGCAATCTCTTCAGTTAGCATGTCTAATCATGGAAAAGGTTATGGGACTCTGCACTTCTCCATCATGCAACTAAAAATAAACTACTAAATAAGTGCTATATTTTTTTTGTATTTTGTAAAGTTTGTAGTACTTTTCTGCCTTTTTAAAGTTTGTAATTTATTGTGATTTCTTTTTTTAATTCTAAAGAAATGTCCACTTTTATATCTCATTTGTATTCATGATTTTGTCTTTTCTTTAAAGATCTCACAAATTGCATAAGCTTTAAACTCCATAAAACCTGGATGTCTCTGAATATTATTTTTCTTATACCTATATACATATAATTTAAAAGTATTTTCAGACTTATTGAATACTTAATCAAATTTTAGAAAAAGAAAAAGAAAGTGAAGCATTTTTCCTTGGAACTGCTGATCCTGCTCTGCTGTTCTACTCCGGTTCCAGTTCTAGGTTACTCCACCCACTCTGATGTTGCCTTCTTTTCCTCCTCGTGTCTCAGTTCCTATTTTAATACTTCACTCCAGTATCTGTGTTTCTATCTTATTTCCCCTTCTCACTCCTCACCTATCATTCCACCATACCTTCCAACACAATGTCTTCCTTCATCTTATTACCTTAAGTCCCAATTTTCTATTCTTCTGAGAAAGCATCTTTTGCTAAAATTTTACTCCTGTCTATTCCTGAAAACTTGAGTGCTGCTTGCCGTTCACTTTGGGACCTGGATCCTTCTGTTGACTTCATGCAGACACCACACCCCTCGCCCTCCAGGGCTGACCCGGATGCCTAGGACGGGATCTCCCTGATTCTAGCTCTCTGCCATGTTGCCACTGCTGAGCACTCACCTTCCCACTAGTCTCACCCAAGGCCCAGCTCCAGACTTTTATGTGACCTTGTTTGTTTCTAATCTGGTCTTGGGGAGAATACCAGGCCCTTCTCAGAAACAGTAAGCATAATGGAGAGGTTTCTTGTCTTTCTCCTACCTGCCTTATTTCCCATGAATACTAGTGGTATCATCTGCTATCTCAGACACTAAACCCAGGGTCCACTCTGATGGTGCCTTCTCTTTTGCTTCCTGCACCCATACTAGTCTTGCCAATTCTTTGTTTTCCTCCCATCCCATTTCCTTTCCACTTCCATCACTTGGTTTCAAAGCTGTATTATCAATAACATAATGAGATCATTATTTTTATTATAACTTTCTCTGGCTCAGGCACTAAGCGTTTTTACCTTTCTATATCACTATCGTCACAAAATCATAATGAGAAAGATGCTATTATTATCTCCTTTTTGGATTGAGAAATTAATGTTTAGAGATGTAACTTGCCAAAGATCATTCAGTTTATAAATGGCAGAGCCAAACATCAAATTCAGGATATTTCACAAGAGTATCCTGACTGCAACTTTGTCAATCACTCTACTACTCATCTCATCTGCCTAAATTATCACATTCATATTTCTACGTATTAACTCAATAAAGGCTTTCCAGTACCTACAGGGTAACACCAAAACTTCATTACATTAACCCTACAGCTAAACTCTCTTTGTATATTTTGTGCACCGATGCCTTCCTCCTTTATCTAACCTTAAATTCTCATCCATCCTTCAAAGCAATTCTTAGTTTACACCTACTCTATGAGGACATTCCAAGTCCCCAATTCATAGCCCTCTCTTTAATTCCTTAACAAAACTCTTGCATAGATAACATCTCTCTTAGAATGTGTGCATTGTTTTGGCATCCCTGGTATATGAAGAAAACCATGGCTTGCTATGTAAATTCAGCTTTCAGATGGGTCCACAATTTACCTTCCAGCCATATGGTTGCCATTAAACCCATTCTATGTGGAATTCTGGAGCTGCCGCTAATTGTCATATGCAACTTTGTTTCTTTGTTTATTTATTGCTTCCTCATATGATCATTTTTTCTCCTCAATTAGTCTGCAACATCTCTAAAAGCGGTTAGAAAACTCTTGCATATCTTTTTATTCTTTAAAGCACTTACCAAAACATTTCATATAGTAGGAGCTCAACAATTATATGTTGATTGATTTCCTGAATTTCCTACAGCTGACTGTTGTCTTATTTTAGTCATTCCCAATAGTGATATATAAATTAATTTGAAGACTTTTTGAATGTGATGTTCCAGCACATTTTCTCACATCAAACAACCCCAAGTGGTCTCTCTCATTTGTGGTTAATCATGTCCCCTGAGGCCACACAAAAAGACAGTTTACCACTAGGGACTGAGTCATAGCATAAGGCGTTCTGGAGTTCCCAGAATCTTTGTCACCATTTCTTACAAAGCAAATTGAAACTATTGCTGAGAAAAAGCATAAAACTAAAAGAAGAGAAGTGCAATGAACCTGAAAACAACCCAAATGACCAATTTTAAGGATGCTAAAGAAAATTCATTACTTTGCCTAGAGTAGATTTCATCCTCACAAAAGACTGTAGGAAGAACTTAGTCACTGGAAAACAAGAAAGACTGTGCAAAGGGAAGTGAGGTTGTGTTATCAACACTGTTTCCTAACACCCATCATAAACTTACAGTCATGATGAAGGCAGCTGTACCCTTGTTCCAGCGATACCAGTATAGGTTGATGGAGACGGGTAGTCGGCCCCAGGAATTTCCATCAGTGATCCTATAGCTACACCAGTATCACAGTCTCTAGGGAATTGATGCTTTCTCAATCTGAAGCAACGTGAATACGAGCATCTTTAGGAAACTTTACTATTTTTATTGACCTGAAACATATACAGAAGGTGCCGAAAAAAATGTATACACATTTTAAGAAAGGAAAAACTGTATTAAAATTGTAATATAGTGAATGACACTAGAATTCATTTGATTAACGCCATCTTTTGAGCAAACATCATACTGCACATTGCTACCATGATTTAATTCAACTTTAAAAAGTAACACATAGATAACATCTCTTAAAATGTGTGCATTGTTTTGGCACCCCTGGTATATGAACGAAAACCATGGCTTGCTATATAAATTCAGCTTTCAGATGGATCCACAATTTACCTTCCAGCCATATGGTTGCCATTGAACCCATTCTATGTGGAATTCTGGAGCTGCCTCTAACGAATGGGCAAATTTGTTGTCATTGATATCATTTCCTTTGCAATCTCTCTTGAGGAGGTTACATATTCTGTTCCACATTCAGTTTCTAAAAAGTGCATCTTCTTGGGATCACCAAACTCCTTCCAGACCACTGTCCCTCTATCATTACTGAAAATCCCTTTATATGTAAGCTCACATCATCTAGATTTCCATCTTTTCTCTGTTTTCTGTCACCTCCTACAGGTCAGCTCACCAAGGTCCCAGGACACCTGACTCATCACTTTTTCTTCTACTCTGTGTTTTATACTGTCTAATCTAAACAATACCCCAGCCAAAAACCTAATCTCTTCAATTGCCTCAATATCAGTGACTTATGTCCACTTTTGTTAAAAATATTGTAGCTAACTGGAGCTTCTTTGCTTTTAATTCTCACCTCAGAAGTTCCCTTCGCTACCCATAAAGTTCTATACTGGCTCCCATCCCTCTCCTCTCTTTGTCTAGGGCTCTCCAGAGAAACAAAACCAGTAGCATGTGTGGATAGATGGATAGATGGACGGATGGACAAATGGTCTGATTTTAGGAATTGGTTCATGCAATTGTGGAAGATGGCAAGTCCAAAATATTCAGAATAGATGTCTTATTTTTTCAAGCTGTTATGACAAAATAAGCTACCACAGACTGGGCATCTTAAAAACAACAGATTTTGTTGAAACATTTGGAAAAGTTAAAATTTTGAAAATAAATCTTTTTGAAAAGAAAAACTTTGTTGACATTTTTGAAAACACTTCTAGAGTTTGGGAAGTCCAAGATCAAGGAACCAGCATGGTCGTGTTCTTGTGAAGGCCCTCTCCCTGGTTTATAGCTGATGTCTTCTCTCTATTCTCACATGGTAGAAGGGGCTAGGAATCTCTGGGGGGGCTCTTTTATAAAGCAATAATCCCATCATGAGGATTCTACGGTCATGATTTAAGCACCTTCCAAAGGCGCCATCTCCTAATACCATCATCTTTAGGGACTAGGATTTCAGCGTATGAATTTTGGGGATGACACAAACATTCAGACCATCGTAGAAGGCCAGCAGGCTGGAAACTCAGAAACAGTTGCAGTTCAAGTCCAAAGGCAGTTTGCTGGCAGAATTTCCTCTCCCTTGGGGGATATTAGTCTTTTTACTAAGGCATTCAAATGACTGGATGAAACCCTCTCACGTTAAGGAGAGCAATCTGCCTTACTCAAAGTTTACTGATTTAAATGTTAATACCATCCAAAAAAATACCTTGACAGAAACCTCTAGAATAGTGTTTGACCAAATATCTGTGTATCATGGCCTAGCCAAGTTAACACATAAAAGTAAACATCACACACATCCCAAGTCTGCTCTTTGAACTCACAAAGCCTTTTACTGGCCCCAGAACTCATATAGATCAGTTACATTCTGGCTTTACTTGTTTGCCTTTCTAGACTGCACACAACCTATTTTGTGATCACTCTCAAGACCCTTACCTCATGGTTTACCTGTTCCACATTAACTCTCATCTTCACGGGCATCACTTGCTTATACACCTCTACTCCAACTGCACCAAACAGCTCACCCTCTCACCTTTCCAAGCATGCACCATGAACTGCACACCACTCTTTGCCAATAGTACCTTCTCACTAAATGCCCCACTCATTCAACTAACTGATGTATCTTAGCAGAGACATCAAACCCCCATTCTCCCTCCCCAGGCACCATTTATGCCTCCCTCTCTTAAACCACCTTGGATCTTTATTCAAACTGCCAACAGAGCTGTTGTTCTCATTCTAAATTCTGAGTCTTATCAGGATATTGATTTCATTTTTATAGGCACAAAAATTTGTGATAAAATCTTTGGGAAAAGGCAGTTGTAGTTTTATGAACTTAGACAAGCTAAATAAACTATGTGCTTCCATTTCCTCATATGTAAAATAGAAATAAAATAATAATAATACTTACCTTACAGAGCTATTGTGAGGAAGAAATGAGATTGCCAATCTAAAGTACTTAGAATAATAACTGGGATCGAGTGAGCACCAGATGTATGGGAGCTATTATTATTAGTATAACTAGAACCAGCAGGTACTTTCAACATCCTTCAGCAGGGGTGTGCTAGGGTCAGCTCATTTGATTGTTGATATGTTCAGGAATTTAGTGAGCCAATTGTTAAACATGTCTATTGTGAAAAATTAAATTTTATAAATTTCAATTCAATACATTATATTCAAAAGAAAAGTAAAAAATACTCAAAATGCATCATCTATCAATTATTTTACTCTATTTTAATATTATCTATGCTCTTGAGGTTATTTGACTCTATTGGGTCAGCATGGTGGAAACACCATATGATGGTGTGCTACTGAGTGTCTTTCCCAATTACATTTTAGTGATTTGCTTTGGTAGCTTGAAAATGGTTATGATGGCAAGTACAGAAAATAGCTGACATTACAAATCAGGGCCTGATTTGTTTTATTCATTGTTTGGACTAAAGAAAGTAATGGAGAAAATATTAATTATGCAAATTACACTTAATAAAGTATTGTGTCTGGTGCTGAAGATGAAAGGTTACCATTTAATAAACATAACTTCTGTACAAGTGTTACAACTAGTTCCACAATAAATCATATATCAGATTTAATGATAAAAAATATATTGGGAAAAGAGGTAGTAGGTTGGGATGCAGCTTCATTTGTCAAATCATGGTTCGATTGCATACAAGAGTTGTACAAAACTAACAGAAGCATTCTGTGAGAATCAATTGTAAATCATGTAAGATTTACAAAAGGGTATTGTATATTTTATTATTATTATTTATAAATTGTGTGCTACACATCCTTTATATATGTAAAATGCATAATTATCTTACATATGTATGAATATATATGTGCTAGCGCGCGCACGCGCGCGCGCGCGCGCGCACACACACACACACACACACACACACACTTTTTTTCTCAGAGTTTGTTGTGAAACCTTTACCAGAACACCACTGCCTTCAGATTGTCTTACTAATCAAAAGAGAAAAAAGAGAAAAATAGAGAGAGAGGCGTAAACAAGTGGGATTATTAATCTACCACAATACGTTCCGCCAACCACCTATATTCATCTCAGGATAGAGCGCTGAAATCTTGTGTACCTTGGTTAAACAAACTGTGAATGGGGTCAGGTCAGCTGTAAACAAACAAAAGTCCTCTTTGTCTTTGGATTATGGTCCTGGTCTCCTCCCCCATTTTCTGAATATTAGCAATTTAGTAGATTTATTCTAGATCAGGATAAAATAGCTAAAATTATAGTCATGGTTACTCTTTTCTCACAAAAAGAATTCCATTTAATGCAAGTAAAGAAGTAGAATCAAGTTATAGAGGAAAAATTAAAAAGCAATTTTGTAGAATTAAGGAAGCTGAATAAAACTGAACATCTCAAGAAAAATACATTTAAAAAGCTGTGAGTTTGCAAAGTGTGCAGATAGACACACAAAATAAATGTGTAAAGGGAAAAAGAAGGGAAAAAATGGATTACCTTACTTCAAGTAGAAAGCTGATATAGGAAGGAACTAATTGTGATAACACCCTTTCTCTTCATTGAATACCCTTACCAAAATTTGTGATTATATATTTGTTTGTTGGCTGGCTGTTTTGTTGATTCTTGTATCCTGTCTGGTACTATAAATAATTAAAGGTTGATCAATGCCTGAATGAATGAGATGATAATAACGATATTCTTAGAAAAATTAAAATCATATGGGTATTTCAGTAACATTTTCCTTTTTTAGAATCACTTCCTGCATGGTCTTCAAAAGTAAGACAGTAGAAAGAATGGCCCTTCTAAATGTTTGAACATGGCTACGGTTCTCTCCTTTTAGAGGAAGCAGAAGAATTCCACAACTACACAAACATTAGCATTTATTCAAACTAATCAGCCCTGTTCCCACAGCACAGCAGTGTAATCTTTACACATAATACTCATGTGTCTCTTTATAATGCTGCTATGTGCAGATCACATTGACACATTTGGATTTCATTCACAGCACTGACTATCTCTCAGGTTTTTTAGTGAATCACATAAAATAACCCTGCCCAGATTCAGAAAAGAATTAGGGAAGAAAGGAGAAAGGAAGATATTTCATATTCATTGAGTGATTAAGTACCAGGTCCTATGCTAGAGACAATAAATAGATCATCTCATTAGATTCTCTGAAACAGTTCTTCAAGATAAGTATTATAATCCCCATTTTACAGATGAGAAATCTGAGGCTCAGACAGGTCAAGAGATTTGGTCAAGTTTATAGTTACAGTTTAAGTGATAGATGTGGGATTTGAACTTCAGTATGTCTGTCTAACTCTAAAGCTTTCTTTTCTCTGCCGTCTCACTATATTATTTCATGTGCTTTGTGTTTCTCAATCAAGATGGGTCTATATATTCTTTATTTTAATTTTAATTGGGAAGAAGCTTTATAATTATTAGTGGAAATACAATAGAAAAGATTTTTTAAAAATCCCTAAGCATCTCCTTACATTGATGGTGCTTTTGGAAAGCACTGTCAGTCAAAAGCATGCTGTTTCAGCCCTCAAAAATGAACATTCTTACCAGCTATAGTTCACGCTGCAGCAGAACTCTGTGTTACCCATGACTAAAATATGCCCCTCCCTGTGCTAAAGTGATCCCAGGGCTCACTTTACCCCTGCTATCATTCATCTAATTCTGGTTGGCACTGGTCCATGGCTGTACTCCCAGACCAGTACATTCCCAAGCCAAACCATTCTTCTATTTCATATTATGTCTACTTTCATGGAGGGAGTCTCAGAGAAAAGGAAACAGATATAGGCTGTGTAAATAGAGCATATTGTAGGTTGGGAGTGAAGTAATTTTAGAGGAAGTTTGAAATTTTGCTAAGTAATAGCAATTATAAAGTTTAAGCACAATTACGTGTAACCACCATACATAATATGAAAGAGAAAGATACTCTAAGCAAGCAGTAAGAGAAGACAGGCAGACATCAGTGAGCACACAGGGATAAGAAAAGAGCCCTCAGAGGATTAATATAATTTCTTTGGGATACAAACACAAAGCATTTTCATTCCACTAACTTTTGTTTATGGTCTATTCTGTTGCCTAGCCAAATGTTCTCTAATCCTGTACTTCTCAAACTTGACTGTGTATGAAAATCAGATAGATTCTTACCCAGTAGCAATGGGGTGGGGTCTGAGATTCTTCCTTTCTATCAAGGTCCCAAGTGATGTCCGTGCTGCTGACTTGGAATCTTAAAGTAGCAAGGCTTTTGTCCATAAAACACTCTATTGGGGGGTGTGGGTGAAAAAAGGAGTAAGGAGATCTATTACCTTAGAAAATGAGGTAAAAAAAGAACACTTACACAATTTACATTTTAAAAATACTCCACTTTGCACTATGAGCGTTGACATTTCATATCAGACGGATTACAGAAAACTATTTTGCTTGTCTTTTGAGAATAAACAATATGCATTTTGCTGACTTCTGGGATTTGAGACCTGTTAGTTCCTCAAATGTTAAATCTGTGTTTATATAACTGAGAATGAATCCCTAGACTTCTATTTACAAGAGTCCAATAAGAATACTTTTTCTTATATGGCTGAGTTTGTGAAGCCACAAAAATAAATATCAATTTCATTCATTTTTGTAATATATATGTATATATGTGTGTGTGTATATATGTATATACATATATGAGTGTGTATATATATATATATACACATACATATATATAGTGTATATCTGTGTTTGTATGTATATCTGTGTGTGTATGTGTGTGTGTGTGTGTGTGTGTATAGCGCTTAAGTCAAAATTCCGGCTTTTAAGGTAAAAATACATATAACACAATGTTGGAGTTTCTTTTTGACAAGCAGTAATAAGTTTCAGTCTAGCCAGGGATAACCTAGTCTAAGAAAATGCTCCATAAATATATGAGAGACACAGATTTGCTTCCTCTTCTACAGAAGCTTCAGACTAGAAAAAAGAATTCCCAGATAAGATTTCTATTTGTAAAATAAAGCAGTGATGTAGTCACTTTTGATGCTTCTTATTTTTCAGTTTGGAAAAGCGAGACACAGAAAGGTTAGTCAACTTCTTCAAGATAGCACAGTCATCAGCTCCAGAGAAGGCATGAGAATGAAAGTCAGCCCACCAACAGAGATGGCAGAGTTCCTTGTCTCAAACCATGCTGGAGACACACTTAGAATATGTTCAACTTGGCTTTCCAGTTCCCTTGACTTCTTGCCCTCACACGTCATTGACCCCTTGGCAATTCTTTTATCATTTATATGCTGGAATTTTCCTGGGCAGTTTCCAATTCATTTTGCTACTGAGATATTAAGATCTGGGTCTTAGGAAGAGCGACTGTCCTATTTTTCACCATTATTTTTGCCCTGATCTACTGGTATCCATCATAAAGTGTACTTGCTTCTTCTATAGCTGCTGACATACATAACAAGTGTTTGAGAAACCTTCAATTCCCTTTCCACCCCAACTAACTTCTACTCCTTTCCTGGGGCTATATTCCCTGCCCCAGATCACAGAAGCACATAATTCTGCCACCCACCCAATTCAGTTCCTCAGAGAGTAAAGAAGGAAAGAATAGCTAACTGACTTATTTTGGAGAATCTTCTTCTTTCACAACATAAACATTTGCTCTGTCCTTCACAGCTAGGATGATCAAGTAATTTGTGGTAAAAATCAGGACATTTTTGAAAATGAAAGGAGTGAGATTAAAATTAGGCCAAAATTATAAGCATACATTGAAACTGTCCTGGGCACACGACAACATATGGCCACCCTATCCATGCCTTGCAAGGGTTTCTTATGTGGACTCCTCTTAGGTACCACTGGAAAAAGTCTTGAGTGCCAGGATGTTCGGTGGACCCTGAGCACTTATCTATGAGTGTAATGTGGGACTGAGCCTCTAGAAGGTCCACTATATTATGACCTTCAGATATCAACTGGTTTAATAACTTTTAAAACTTATAATGAATGCATGCAGAGAAATGCACAAGGCAATGGATTGAAGGAAGAGCCAAGACTTATTTTACTCTTAATTTTTTGTTCCTCTGTCCAGCTGATTTAAAACCTTACTGCTAGATGTAAGGTTTTAAGTTTGCTGAACACTTATATCAGAAATCAATGTTGGTCAAGAGGAGAAAACCAGAAAAGTTTATACCTAATAACTTTTGACTCCCTACTCCCATTCCTTATTTAAGAGCCAAGCTTATGTGTAATTTGAAAAAGAAAATAAGGTTCAGAAGTGATCAAATTATGCTAAGTAGGTGTTAAAATGCTTCTATTTTGGAACATATTTTTAAAACACAAAGTGATATCTAATCGGCTCATGGACAAATGCAAAACAGAAATGGAGTGATGTATCAGTTTAAGCTGCCTTATACATTCCACTTCTAAAATACTCATCTACTCCACAACTCCAATCTTTGTCTACAATTGTCTCCTAACTTCTTCAGTTCAGCTGTAGCCCCTGTGATCTTTTGCAGATGCTGTTCTGAACCTGTAATAACTTAGATCCTTTCAAAGGCACTACATAAAAAAAAAAAAAAAAAAAAAAAAAAAAAAAAAAAATTCCAAGATCTTTAACTCAAGTTACAAATCCCTGCATCATCTCTACCATCGGCCTTATCATGCAGCAAGTAATTTGCTCTCGTTTGTTAAATGTTTATAATTGAAGATAAAAAGAAAAGAAAGAAAACATGCCAACGCCTCTCCTTCGAAGGGCTTACTGTATTTGAACAGGTCATTACCCTACTTGTGTTGAGAGGGACTGAGGCTAGTTTGAGAAGAGTTTTTATGTTTGTTTCACTGAACTTGGTGGTGATTGGAGAAGAAAATAGGAGGAACTGAGAGGGGACTGAAAGTGTTTTAGTCTAGAAAGCAGGTGGAAGAACTGGAACCTAAACTGTGGAGAACAGCTGAAAGCCAGAGAAGGGTAAAAACATTATAAAGGAAGGGAGAAGAGAGACCAGGAGTGGAGGAGAACTTTGAACTATTTTTCTCTTTCGGGTTGTAAGAGCTCACTCAAACAGGAGAAGGCTTATGTTTTGTGCCATGGATGTGGACACTCTGACTCAGTGATTTGCAATTTTGGCTGCACGAAGGGCTCTTTAAAATGCTAACTACCAGGATTCATCTCCAGGTGTTCTTCTGTAGCTGGTTTTAGGTGGGGCTGAGAACTGTAGCCTTTAAAATCCCCTAGGTGACTCTTGTAAAGATTAAATGAAATCACGCCTGTGAGTGTACTTTACAGAGCATCTCTAAAGGTTAGCTTTTATATATGGGATTACTACATCAATAGCCACTGAATTTGAAAGAAAAGGGGAGAACAGTTATAGAGTCTGCTAAGGCATACGCTCAGTTCAGAATAAACTTTTGCACTGAATCTTGAAACCCAAGTTAGGTGAAGAAAGGGGTCATGCAGTCCAAGAGTAGGAAAAACATATGCAAAGGCAGAAAGGTGAGAAATAACATATTCTGTGCAGGATACAAGTTTCATTTTCTGATTGATTTAACAACCATTTATTGCATATTTCTCCATACCTTACACTGTCCTGTTCATTGGGGACATAAAGGTAACCCTGAAGAAATTCACAGACTAAGGTTGTCTTTCCTGCGAGGCTGCTTAAAAGGGTAGGTTGGTCAAGTCACGTTTAAAGTCATGTTTAGCAGCAAGCAGGGGACAGACATGGCTTCCTACAGTGAAAAATCTCGAGCATCAGCTAATTGAGACTCAAAGAGATGGCTGTCAAGAAGAAAAAACCTAAAAGTTGCAGTGTGTTTAGGCCTCACAGGACTAAAGTGGTTAATAAGAGTGTCATATACAAATATCCTTTTCTTGGCACACTGCAAAGCACACTTCAAATGTGAAAAAGCATTATTATTATTATTATTATTATTATTAACAACTCTTCAAAATGAATGGTAATAAACTATTGAGAGGAAAAACTATTTTTAATGCCTAGTTGATATTAATTTCACAGAAATCTATAGAATGCATTAAATATTTAATGTATTACAGTTGAAACATTTATCCAGATCTTCAGATGTGAGGTGACCTTGTTCTCCCAAATTTTAGTAGTTGCCTCAAACCCTTTGTGGAAAGATACATAAATTTACAAACATATATACAGACGTACTGAGATTGCAGTTCTTCTTCAGACATGTTTTCTTTTCCTCCCCAAATTGTCATTTCCCTAAAGAGATACATGTATGAATCTAGGGCAGCTGACTTGGTCCGCTCACGGGGAACCAGGACAAAAGACCGGGGAACGCCTGGCACTGCGACCGGAAGACAATCAAGAATTGACGGGGGAAGCTGGAGACTCAAGGAATACCAACTGCAACACAAAAGTGAGTGCAGTGGTTTGCAAATACATGTGGTCCTGGGACCAGCTGCATCAGCATCACCTGGGAACATGATAGAAATGCAAATTCTCAGTTCCCACTCAGGATGTACTGCATCATAAACTCTAAGTGCTGGATTCAGCAGCCTGACTTTCAACCAGTCCTTCAGGTGAATTGATGAATGCTAACATTTCAGAACCAGGTGATCAGTGGTTCCCATCCCTGGCTATTTATTGAATCTATTACAGGACTATATTAATTAGCTAGGACTGCCAGAATAAATACCACAGTCTGGGTGGCTTAAACAACAAAAAAATATTTTCTCACAATGTTGGAGGCTAAAAATCTGAAAGGAAGCTGTCAGCAGGGTTGATTTCTTCTGAGGCCTCTCTCCTTGGTTGATAGCCTTCTTCTCCCTGTGTCTTCATATGGACTTCCTTCTCTAGTATGTGTGTCTGTCCTGATTTCCTCTTCTTATTAAGGATACCAGTTATATTAGATTCTGACCCACCCTAATGACCTCATTTTAACTGAATTACCTATTTAAAGACCCTATCTCCAAATACAGTCACATTTGAGGTACTGGGGGTTAGGCCTTCAACATATGTTGGGGGTGGGGGGCATAAGTTATCCTGTAACAAGGGCATTTAACTTAAAAAATATCAGTGACCCACATGAGACCAACTAAATCTGATTTCCTAGGTGTGGGGCCCAGATATAAATATTTCTTAAAAGTTCACTTGTGGTTCAAGTGTGTAGCCAGGTTCTAATAAGTAAAAGGCCAAACAGGTGGGCACACATCAGGAGATCTGGTCGTCATTCGTCACCTGCTGCACAGTCAGGCAGGCAGACCCTAGCAACGATGGACAGTATTATCTGGTAGCAAGAACTCAACAGACTTAGGGCCGCCATATCCAGCCAAGCCCTGAGGCAAGAGTAGACAGGTTGAGAACTCAGATAACAGAATTGAGAGATCAGATAATTGGGGAGCAGTTCATAAGACAGCAATATCAGAATGGGTGCAAACGATTAGAACTCATCTATGATCTACACAACTGACTTGACTGGGAGCACAGGTTTCTGGCCGGGGGTTCTGGGCCAGGAAGTTGTTTCCAGAGCTAGAGAATATAGTAGCTACAGGAACCCAAGAGATGGCAGTGAAGGAAGTCAGATGGCATCTGAGGCTTCTACAAGACATCCTGCCTTTTAATATCTCCAATACATCTCATTAGAAGGTTTAGAGAAAAGGAAAACAAGACAAACAGCAACAACAAACAAACCCCTGACCTGAAGATATAACGTGTACATGAACTTCTGATGTATGAAGAGCTATACAATTCTAATGAGTTCCTGGACTTTACTTCAGGTGGATGATGGGGTGTCTCACAGAGTGGCAAATTAATCTTCTAACCACCTTTGTCAAAGTCAATAATCTCTGCTTTGTTCTCCCTCACAGAGAAGAAGCCAATCTTGTTCAAACGGTCATTATTAGCTCCATTTCCAATACCACAAAATTAAAGGACTGTTGCAAAGAAAACAAATGGAATCCAGGAAGAGCACACAGTCTCTTTGAAAGAGCTCACCTCCTCACCCCCACCTGTCCCAGAGATGGAAGAATCGCCGGGAACCCAGCTGAGTAATAATTTTATTGATTTCCTGCTAATCGAATTTTTCTTGAGTCCAGCAACAGTCAAGTGTTTACAAGACTTCTTTTTTCAAAACGACTCAAAAGTCATTCCCAGCAGAGAAGTTAGAAACCAGAAAATCAATAATACAGGAACTGCTACTAAGGATTTTCATCTACCCAGCAAGGAGGATATTTATTTATAGAAAAACTGGCCACTCCAGTTTAGTGTGGTAATAACATGGTACAGCTAGTTCAAAGAGTGGCATGGTTGAACACAGCCTTGTATTATGCCCACTGTAAATGGTCTCTATGAGGAAAAACCTATAATTTAGAGAGATTTGCCATGAATGGTAAAGCCCAGGTCATTGTAACAGATACTTTTTACAAGCTGTATTTGTGGAGAGGGCATGTAAAAAGGAAGGAAAAAGGTTAGCTTCAGGAAACCTGGGAGGGGAAAGTGAGCTTCGTTTGGTTTTACCTACATGAGAGCTATATCACGCTCAACCTGAATCCTTGCTGGTTGAAGAATTACTACCAAGGCATAGAAGTTTTTTAGGGCATGTGTATATGTTTTGCTCTCTAAAGAATCACTTATCCACCGTCCTTATAACTACGTATGTCTCTTTACATGTTCCTCAAACTCTGGATAAAACGATGTACTCTTTTCAGGTGCATTTTTATGATAAGGTTAACCATTGGGTGGAAGTCAGAAAACACTGTCTCAAAATGTCAAACTGTTTTCCAGAGAACTCTTTGGAACATGGTTCTGTTGCCCTTTATGATGTATCCCATCAGTCTTTCTATTTGCTTCTGGAAAAGCAGGAGGTGCAAATTGTAGATGTGCCTTTCCAAAGCCATCTCTGAAGATCCACGTAGTAATCTTTTAGACATTTTAAAATAATCATAATGTAAATATTTTCAGGAATTAAGGAACAGTGGATCTGAACTTTAATCTCTATGTGTCTATCATTGTCATTTCCAGTTTCTATCAGCCAACTAGTGGTGATACATTCCCAAGGATGACATTTACACAGTAGTATGCTGATGCAGGTTTAAACCTGGCTGTCCAGGAAAAAATGGCCCTGACTTGTATTGTTTGACAATTTCTGTGGTGTAAATATTCTCACATGGCCTGTTTAAATTTACTGACATGATGTCACTGAAAGTAGAATTAGGAAGAGTATGTACCATTATGCAGTATTTCCAGAATACAGATATAATTGAAGTTAAAAAACAAAACAAAACAAAACAAACCCTCAGAAGCACACACAAGAATAAAATGCAGTAAAATAATTAGGAATTTTTGAGTATTTATGACCTTGATTTTAATATAATTTATATAAGTTTATATAATTTAATTTTTATAATGACTATGTTTATCATCTAGCTTGCAAAATTCCAGAAAATCTAAAATTGTTTCTCATGAGCCAGTAGAAGCTAGTTCTAGCACAACGTTGGTCATCCAGTATTTATAATTTATAAAGCCTGGATTTATAAATTAAAGGAAAACCCAAAACATCAATCACTAGATACTATGCAAAACCTGAACTTGTGAGCAGAGATGAGACTGGTCAAATAGTATGACAGGGTTGGGGAATAAACCCAGAACCAAATATCCAGATTCTGCCTGTAGGGCAGAGGACACCAACTAGCTACCTGGAGATATGTTTTGTTGGGGTTTCAGTGACCCTGTGCCAGCCTGTGCATTTTTCGTGGCAGGAAATCAGCTAGACCTGAGAGATAGCTACCGCCTTTGGGCAAGATTTGGGAGCTCCAATTTACTGCTGTCCAAACTGCTACCCATCATCTCTTTCCCATTGTTTGTTTCACTCATGTACATTACTTCTGAAGGTTGGAGCACTTCAGAATCAGCACTTCACTAAATACATCCACTCAAGAGGTTTCTGCCTCGTGGCCTTAAGTAACAGCTATATGCTGGTAACTCCCATGTTTATATCTCCAGTCTGGACTTCTACCCTGAACTACAGACTCTCACATCTAGTTGCCTACTCACTATCTCTACTTAGATGTTAATAGGCATCTCAAACCTAACACGTTCAAAACTAAACTGCTCCTGCCACAGTCTTCACTGACTTAGAAAATGGCCACTCCATCTTTCCAGCTTCCTGGCCAAAAATCTTGTCAGCTCTATCTTCAAAATACATGCCAAAACTAACTTTTTTTTTTCTTTTACCACATCCAACTCAGCTTTTATAATCTCTCCCCGAGTTACTGCCCTCTAGTTGGTCTTCCCCTTGTCTGTGCTCACCTACAGCCGATTTCCACAGCAACCAGTATGAGCCTTTATAATTTAATTTGAGTCATGTATTTTCTCTGCTGAAAAGCCTAATATCTTCCCATTTCACTTAGAATAAAAGCCAGTCTTCAAGCCTCTGCTTCTGATGTTCCCTGACGGGGTATTCCTTCCCCAGGTGTCCCTACAGCCCCTTTTCCCATCTCCTAGGCCTTTCCCAAATGTCATCTCCTGACTTCTCTATTCAAAATTGCAACTTCCATCAAAAGTACTTTTTTTTGCACTTGTTTTCCTCCATAGCACTTATCACCAGCTGAAATTTAATAAATTCTACTTTTTTCTCCCCACTAAAATTTAAGCTTCTTGAGGGCAGATTTTTGTCAGCACCTAGAAATAATGCCTAGCATGGTAGGGACTCAATAAATATAAGCTGTAGGAATGGATAACCTGCCACAGACATTAGAGATATTTCAAAGCAACTAGAGAGGGGTGGTAGGATGGGAAAAGATAAATTGGGGGAGTAGTAGAAAAATAGATCATTTCATTGGGCAACCAGGAAACTAACTTCTTCTGTTTCCCTACTGAGAGTAGGTGAAGGTCAAGGAACTCTAGAAAACTTTACCTCTCATGGTGTGGAATAGGGGAGTATAAAAAGAAAGATTGTTCTAGAAAGATCCTTACTTTTGAAGTCAGGTAAATGCTGTTGCTGCTCCTGTCGTTATTTTCTTGGGTATGTGATTTAATCCGCCCGATCCTCTCCTGGTTCTCCTTTCTTTGAATTCTCCTCTTCCTTTTATGCAGTTGGCTTCGCTTGCATCTTTCAACATTTTGGTCTCTTAAATGCCATATCCAGTAGCCCTCTCCATCACCCTCTTTTCTGACTCTCAAGCCTGATTGAACCACTCTTTTCACCCCCATAATTTTGCTCATGCTACCTACTTAGCTGGAAAAAAAACAGACAACACAAATTTAACTCTACCCTCTTTGGATTAAACAACCTTTGTTTTCCCATGGTCCTGTCTTACTCATCTCTCTCATAATGGCAAGATGTCATAGGAAAGTTAGAGAGAGAGCTGAGTTCATCACAGAGTCATCACTTCATAGCCACGTTGCTTGAACCCATTCCTTAAACTTCCTAAGCTTCAGTTGCACATTTGAGAAATGGGCAGGTCTTGCTACCTGGTTATGACAACAGACTTTCAGGGTCATATTGCAACCCTGACACTTTTAGTTCAGTAAAAGAACAAATTAATATTTCCAAGCTTTGGTGTCTTTTTCAATAAAAATGTGAATAAGTACCCACTTTGCAGGGTGGTTGTGAGAATCCAATGAGGTGTAAAGCATTGATACACTTCCTGACACATGGTAAGCACTCACTCCAGGTTAGTTATTAACACTATTATGATGGGCTGTAGTAAAGACCCAAGGACTATGTATGTGTGCTGGACATCTGTTTGGTTCTCTAAATCTACTCCCCAACTTTCTGAATCCTACCTTGTGCCCCATGAGGCTGAGCTGGGGCCTCTGTCACAGGATTTCTTTGTCCTCTGGCACTGGTCAGGCCAGAGGAGGGATTAGCAGGAGATGGGATCCCTCCCTGGGAAGGCTCCATGGGTCATCTTCTCTCTACTAAAGGCCATGGCTTTAGCCAGGGGACTCTCTCCACAGGGCTCTCTATTTCCTCCCTGGGAACTGGGAACTACTCTCTCCTTTGGATAATAATTTCTTGCTATTATGACCTCTGAGGTACCACACTATCTTGGTTTTCTTTCACCTGCCTGTTCCCTTTAAATAGTCCCTTTACTAAACTCTACTGAATTTGAACACGCTAACTGCTTCCTGCCTGAAACTCAAGTATAGATCACAGTACTTCATGAAGTTATAACACACATCTTTAGCCTACATGCTTTTCCTCCTGCATCACTAGAAACTAACAATGTCAAGAACTTGCAAGAATTAAAATTAAAAATTAAAAATCTACTGTTCCAGATTTTTTAAAAATCCACTGACTACCAAACATTGCCTAGATATCCCAAAGGCAACTCCAGCTCAACCTGTCTGCTGCTCACTAAGCCTCTGCCACATCATCAGCCTGCTCCACCTTTCGCGTTCCTAAATACTGGTGTTAAAAAATATGACCACCATTCTCACAGCACATTTAAAAACCTCAAGTCATTTTGACCCCTCCCTAGTATATCATATCCAATCTGTGCAAGGAAAACAAGGAATAAGGCAAATATCAAGACAGCTGGACAAAGTAAGTGACATTGATCTGAGTCTCATTTATTCTTCCTTCATTACTGCTTCCTCTGTGACACTTTCCTGCACCCTCTACAGTTCTGGTCACAGATTACTATCATCTCACAAATATCTTACAACTCTTTTGCCTCTGCAGACAATAAAGGGTAAAGATACACCCACCAAAGGGTAAAGATTTTTGAGGATAAAAGTGTGTCTTATTCACTATTTATTCTGAGCACTCAGCGGAGCTTCTGGCACATATAGACATTCAATAAATGAATGAATAAAGGGGAAATATGTAGAAAAAACTAACTTTTTTCTGCAAAAAGTTATGTTCTTTTTCTGATACTTTATGACACAAGATTGGAAATGTCACTGTTTTTAAAATAATTTTTAATTTTTCAATTATATTTGGCATACTAGTTTCAGTTGTACAACATAGTGATGAGACATTTACATAACTTACAAAGTGATCACCCTGATAAGTCTAATAACCATCTGACATCATATATAATCATTACAATATTATTGACTGTATTTCGTGTGCTGTATTTTATATCCCCATGAATGTTTTTATAACTGGCAATTTTCACATCTTAATCCCTTCCCCTTTATCTCTTATCCTTCAGCGCCCCTCCCATCTGGCCACCATCAGTTTGTTCTCTGTATCTATGAGTTTGTTTTTATTTTGATTATTTATTTTGTTTTTTAGAGTCCACATACAAGTGAAATCATATGGTATTTGTCTTTTTCTGTCTGACTTATTTCATTTAGCATAATACCCTTTAGTTCAATCCATGTTGTCACAAATGGCAAGATTTCACTCTTTTTAATTGCTGAGTAATATTCCATTGTATGTATGTGCATACTACTGTGTAAATGTCATCCTTGGGAATATATCATAGCTAGTTGGCTGATAGAAATTGAAAATGGCAATGATAGACAGGCACATAGAGATTAATCCATTCATCTATTCATAGACAGTTAGGTTGCTTCCATATCTCGGCTGTTGTAAATAATGCTGCAATGAATACAGAGATGCATACGTCTTTTCGAATTGTTTTGGGTTTTTAGATAAATAGCTGGAAGTGGAATTGCTGGGTCCTTCTCTGTCTCTTGCTAAAGCCTTTGGTTTTAAAATCTATTTTGCCTGATATAAGTATTGCTACCTCAACTTTTTTCATTTCCATTCACGTGAAATATATTTTTCCATCCCTTTACTTTATATTTGTCCCAGAGGCCCTTTAAACGATCCTCAATTTTTTTTTTATTCTTCTCTTTTTCTGCTTTTCTAATTGTGTGTTTTATGCTACCTTGTCTTCCAAATCACTGATTTGATCCTCTACTGGAACAAGTCTCTTTAAAGGCACTGTCTTTTTCTAAAATGACACTTCTCCATTTTTTTTAAGTTTGTTGGGGTGACAATTGTTAGTAAAGTTACATAGGTATAAGGTGTACAATTCTACAATACATCATCTATATATCAAATTGTGTATTCACCACCCAGAGTTATCAATAAGACAAATAATAACAAGTGTTGGAGAGGCTGTAGAGAAAAAGGAACCCTCATATACTGTTGGTGGGAATGCAGACTGGTGTAGTTGCTATGAAAGGCAGTGTGGAGATTCCTCAAAAAATTAAAAATAGAATTACCACATGACCAGCAATCCTTCTCTTGGGTATTTACCCAAAAAAATCTGAAAACATTTATCCATAAAGATATATGTGCTCCGGTGTTCACAGCAGCTTTGTTTACGGAGGTCAAGACATGGAAACAACCAAAGTATCCTTTGATAAATGATTAGATAAAGAAGATGTGGTATATATACACAATGGAATACTATTCGGTGGTAAGAAAAGATGAAATAGGAACATTTGTGTATGGATGGATCTTGAGATTATAACGCTAAGCAAAATAAGTCAGATAGAAAAAGTCGAGAACCATATGATTTCACTGAGATGTGGTATATAAAACTGAAAACAACAAAGGAACAAGACAAACAAATGAAGAAACAAAAACTCATAGACACAGACAATAATTTACTGGTTACCAGAGGGTAAGGGGAAGGGGATGGTAGATGAGGGTAAAAGGGATCAAATATATGGTGACACTTCTCCATCTTATTAGGCATTCTTTGCTGAGCCTTTTATAAGAAGTATTTGCATTTCTCATCACCACCAAAGGACAACAACCACTACCAAGTGCTAAGTGCCTCTGCAAAGTGAATACCTCAGAGCCAGTTGAGAACTGGGATGCCTACATTGCTCCATAAGACTTTGCTCTGTGTTTTTGCTCCTTCACCCTCAGTCTTGGGCCTCTTCCTCTAAGGTTCCAGGTTAAAGTCCCTTTGCTATTTTTATTTGTTTGCTGGAACCATAGATGTTTCCACCCACTAGTTGTAGTTCAGTAACCATTTAAAGGCCTTTCATCTTTTACACTTCCTCCTAGAGATAATTGATGTGAATGAGACATGAAAAAAATCCATTTTAATAACCGGTAAATAAGTTTCAGTTTCTTTTCCTGGAAAATAAATCCCTCAAATGCGATCATGTGTGAAAGTAAGCCATTTTAATGAAAGGAACTGATTTTTAAAATAATATTTTGTCACTAAACTAGCTGAACAGAGAGGGTGGTTGAGCCAAGGCAGCATAATTGAGATTCGTGTTTATTGTTCCCTTGGTCATGCCCTAACGTTTCATAAGAATTGACTACAATGAACAAACAATGGTTTTGATGAATGAGTTTATTGGTTAATTCATAAAACATATGGTAGGCTTCCTTCTGCCAGAAGTATTATGGCAAATTAAAATCAAGAATAAATAAAGGAAATGACATCAAAAAAATGTTTCGAAGCAGACCAGAAAGGTGAACTGATTAGGGTTTTATTGACCTGGAAAAGAGGAAATCCCATTTCTATTCTAGGCAAAATTGCACAAAGCTTAGATTCAAATTGGACACGAAGACTGTGTTCCCTTAAAACGCAGGGGCTGCTGCTCCCAATTCTCATACTCAGCTATATGTTATCACAATTTTGCTGTGTAAAATTCATGCTGTCAAATTAATGAATGCTCTATACAAGGAGCAGTTATCACCTTCATATTATTAATAGTCTGAATAGACAGACCTTTGCTGTCCTATCAAACAAATCCAAAATTGCAGTGGTTTGACTTAACAAAAGCTTATTTTTGCCTTTAACAAAGTACACCAATAGTCCAGGTAACTCTCCAGTGTAGGCTCTTTGATCTTGTTTTACCTCCATTTCAACATGTACTTCCAAGATGGTTGATTACTTCGCCAGAGAAGAGGGCGCTGAAGTATCTCCTACCAACAATTAAATACTCCAGTCAGAACGTGTCATATAGTGCCTGAGGTCTAAGAAATGTACTCAGAACCACTACCGTAACACAGAAGTGCTATAGAGCTGCTTCAATTCCTTCATATCCAAAGTGCAGACCAGAGGCAAGCTTCTCCCTGGCTTATGTCTTCTTCTCCCTTGAAGGATGCTACATTTTTACCAGAGGAAGACCATCGTAGGGGGAGAACTCAGTTTGATTCCTGGATGTACTAATTCCAAGGTGAATAACCTTAGAACAAATTATTGAACTTCTCCAAGTCTTTCTTCATTCGTCAGGTGAGGAGAGTAGTAGTATTGATCGTATAAGATTGTGATATTAAAAGGAATCATATGTGAAAAGTGGCCAGCATTGAATAAGAACTCAATAAATGCTTGGCCATTTCAGAAAATGCAGTCAGGCCCAAATCGGCACTTGCTGCTCATGTTATACCTTCCCCAACCATTGAGAAGTGCCTATGAGAGTAAGTGATTAGGCAGCACTGGCCCGAGAAGACTGAACTGGGGAATAAGCAAATCTCTGTGTGGAAGCTATGCAGAGTCTTGTCACTAAAATGAAAGTTGACTCTGATCCTTGTAAATGCTGCCCTCTCTAGGGATTTCATTGAGAACTTTGCAAGTTCTTTGAAATGATGGTGGTAGGCAACAGGCAACATAATTCTCTGGACCATTTCAAAGCTAATTTAATATAATTGAAATATAAACAAAGGTCTATATTAGCTTTATGTATAACACTACATATGACTTTATCCAAAAATACACTTTGCCTTTTAAACTTACTTTCAGGAAGAGGTGTAAACATAACTCTATTTAAATAAAACCCACTATGAAAAATTTGAATTTAAGAAAAATAATTGCAGGTATGATTCCTCACTTTACAATGGTATTCAGAATAAAATATATTTAAAGAGCAAGACTTTGCACTTTAAAGTGTTCTGATTTACCAACAAATTTATAAGACTACAACTCTAACCATATAGGCTCCTGTGAGGACTATGGATCATCACAAGAGGACGTCATTTATTTTCTTCCATTCTGCAGCTTTCCATAAGAATCATGTCCATATCCAAGTGAGAATCATCATAAGTATTTAAATTATGATTTCCTACTTCCAGAGAGGGCAGGATTCTTGTTTCCAGAGTTGCTACATTATATTACTGAAAACGTTCAGTTTTCAACAAAAAAGAATGTATGGCTCATACACAGGAAAAAAGCAATCTCTAGAAACTATTGCTGAGGAAGCTCAAATGCCGGATTTATTGGACTAAGAATTTAAATTAGTTAGTTTAGATATGTTCGAAGTACTAAAGGAAAGCATGTCTGAGGAACGAAAGGAAAATATGAGAACAATATCACTAAATATAGAAAGTATAAAGAGATGGAAAGTCTATAAGAAGAGCCAAACAGAAAGTCTGGAGCTGAAAACTACAACTGAAATAAAAAATTTTGCAGCAGATTTGAGCTAACAAAAGACAGAAACAGTGAACTTGAAAATAGGTTTACCCAGTCTATGGAACAGAAAGTTAAAATCATGAAGAAAAATGAACAGAGTTTCAGAGAACTGTGGAAGACCACTGAATACATCAACATAGGTTTACTGGGAGTCTGAGAAGATGACAAAAAAGATCAGAAAGAAAATTTGGAGAATAATGGCTGAAAACTTTCCAAATTTGATTTGAAAACATTCATCAACACATCCAAGATGCTTCATGAGCGCCAAGTAGGATAAACTTAGAGACTCATAATAAAACTGTTGTATGTCAAAGACAAAGAAAAAAAAATTGAAAACAGCAAGAGAAGCAACTCATCACACACCTACAAGGGACCCTTATCAGAAGCTAAGGATGTTAGGAGGTAACGGGATGACATATTTAAAGTGCTGACAGAAAAATCCTCAAAAAATGAAGGAGAAAAATAAGACATTCCCAGATACACAAGACCAGAGAAATTACTGCTAGTATACCTGCCTTGCAAGAAATACTACTATGAATCAATATATTCTAAAATAATTAGATGACCTAGATAAAATTAACAAATTCTTAGAAAGTCACAAACTATTAAAACTTTTCAAGAAGAAATAGAATATATGAATAGAACTCTAACAAGGAGAGATACAGAATTAGCAAGGAAAGATTAACAAGGAAAGATACAGAACCAAAAACTTCCCACAAAGAAAATCTTAGGACCAGATGACTTCACAGGTGAATTCTACCCAATGTTTAAAGAACACCAATCCTCCACAAACTCTTCCAAAAATTAAGAAAACACCTCAGACTCATCCTATGAGGTCAAGATAACCTGATACCAAAACTAGACAAAACTAGATGTCACAAGAATGGAAAAGTTTAGATGAATATAGAAACTTCTTAAAAAAGAAGTCTAGCACGCTGAATCCAGTAACGTATGACAAGGATTATACACCATGACCAAATGGAATTTATTCCAGGAAAGCAAGATTGGTTTAACATACAAAAATCAATTAATGTAATACAGGAGGAGTCTGGCTCTAGACCAGAAACTCAATGTGTGATCTTTCAGGCCTGACCAACGGCAATTACAAAGGCTTTACTTGACACGCCTCATGGGGGAAACCTGCCCCAAAACTCTCACGTCAGACTTGCTGCACAAACATTGTATTGCAATCTCTTGTGGGAGCTGCAGTAAAGGACTCAGGACCACTTGACCAGCCTTGCTCTGATGAATATCTGCATTCTTAGCTCATGAACCTCTGTTGAGAGGTTTCCTTAGCAGAGGATCCTCAGCCAAAGCCTCTCTTAGGTGCCTCTGCCAAGCCCACCTTTTCTGAGAGGACTTGAAGACACTTTTCTTCTGACTCAGTATTAAGAATTTTTTCCATTCCTAGATCTTCTCATCTCACACCCTTGAACCCCTAGGTCCACAGCAGGACCCTTTTGTTTGTTAGTAGTGATTCCCCCATGTGCATTGATATATCTGACCTCCTAGCACCGTTTCATGCGGAAAAGTTGGAACACAGGGGGAGCTGAAACTTTTTCCTGTTTAGTCTCTTGCTTACACTATCACCATAAGTAATTGAAGGCTTGACTGTTTACTTCCATTTTGGCTTGTTATTTTAATTGACCACTTAGAACCTAGACCTGGCAGCTCAGTTCTCCCCGGCTCTGCTCTGGATAGTATATCACATTAATAAAATAAAGAACAAAAACCACAGGATCATCTCAATAGATAACAAAAAAGCATTTGAAAAATCTAATAGCATTTCATGATTAAAAAAAGCAACTCACTGCTAACATCATACTTAATGGTAAAAGACAGGAAGCTTTCCCTTTAAAATCAGGAACAAGACAAGGAAATCTGCTCTCATCACTTCTGTTCAACTTGATGTTTTGGACAGGGCAATTAGGCAAGGAAAACAAAAGGCATCCAGATTGTAAAGAAAGAAATAAAATGATCTCCATTCGCAGATGATATGATCTTGTATATGGAAAATTCTAAGGAAGCCACGAAAAACTATGAAAGCTAATAAACGAGTTCAGCAAGGTTGCAATATATAAAATAAGTATATACAAATATCAACTGTATTTCTGTATACTAGCAATGCAAAATCTGAAAATGAAATTAGGAAAACAGTTGCATATACAGTAGTATCAAAATTAAAATATTTAATAAATGTAAAACTTGTGCTCTAAAAAGTATAAAATATGTTTTTAATTTAAAAAGACATAAATAAGTGGAAATACATCTCGTTTTAATGGATTAGAAGACAATATGGTTAAGACGGCAATATTCTCCAAATTGATCCACAAATTCAATGCAATCCCCATCAAAATCCCAGTTTCCTTTTTTGAACAAATTGATAAGCTGACCCTAAAATTTATATGGAAGTTCAAAGGGCCCAGGAAAACAACCTTGAGACAAAAAAAGTACCAAAATTGGAGAATCAACTCTTCCCAATTTCAAAACTTACAATAAAACTACAGTAATCAACGCAGTATGATAGACATATACATCAGTGATGTAGAAGTGAGAGTCTAAAAAGAAACACATATTTTTATTAAGTCAAGTTCACATTTATATACATATTTTATTACATATTATATATGTATATGCACATTTATATATATATGTGTATATAGTATATAATATGTATACAAAATTTCTCCATAGGCATTATATTGTGAACATTTTTTAGGAAAAAATTTTAAGAAATAGTCTAAGGAATTCTTTTTCTGAAAAGTTGACTAATATTGTGCCAACATTTCAATTTAAGCTCATCTACGGCTTGGGCAAATATAGCTTTCTAGGGATAAGTTCAAAATGATTTTAAAGAATAGCAAAATTGAGTGTTGAGATTTACTACGTACCAAGATGCTGTAGAAAAATGGTTCCAATATAGTAATTTTACAAAACTCTTTCTCCCTCCACATTTCCTCCTTTCATAAATATACTTGTTTTTGAGTGCAGGTCTGTTCAAAGGCTATATGATGACTAATGATTAACTAGCTGCCCTGCTTTTTGCCAAGCTAATGTTGTACAGGAATATTGCATGATGGATGATAAAAACCTTGGATACCACACATTAACTCTGGTACAATATGTATTCTAAATATTCTCCATTTGAGTGGGAAGTTTCCGTATATTTTAAGCGTGTTTTTTTTTCTGTTTGCATTTCATTCATGGACTAGAAAGGCACACCATGCTTTTCTAAGTGCACAAACAGCTCTAGTGTCCTAATTTAGGAATAAAAGTTAGAAATAGATTAAGACACCAAATTAAAAGCAAAAAACCATGGTCCTTCCTGGGCACTTAAATGATACAAAAGATTTTTAAAGCAAAGCAATGACTCTTACAAAATAGATCATATCTATATAGTGTATAGTATTATAGAAGTATTTCAAGAGATGGTTTAAGTTAAATATATGGTATAAATGATAGCCATTAGAAAGCATTCATATAACATGTTGTTTTCTACACCCTTGACAATAATTATCAGTTACAACATAATAATAGCCCATTTTTTTTTAGATACAGGCAATTCAGATGCTTAGGGTTAAATTTACTCAAAGCCACCCAATGATTCAATGGCAGTTTGTAAGTCCTAGTTCTTTAACTCCCAGGCTTTGTTCTAATGCAGCTGGGTCACAGAGCTTTATAATAGAGCTTTCTTATAAAAGCACATCTAATGTAAGGCAACTAGTTCAAATAAATATGGCCTTTCAAATTACATCACCATTTTTCTCATAAAAGCTTCAGCCAGCCTCTTAATTCATGTGACCTTTGGAAGCCATAAAATCATTTCCCAGGAAGAGTTGTTATAAATTTGATTGGGGGTCTGTTCCTTCTGACCCAGAGTGGGTAGGAGCCAGCCACCCACAGCACAGCCCGGGAAATATCAAAATCCACTCAGCATAAGGAGAAATATGCTGCCTGAGGAAGATTTATCTGAGCCCTGCAATGGACTGCCTAAACACAGAGTTGGTTAAGCTGGCTAAAGGTTTAATCATTATCTCTTGAGTGCAAACCAAAGAAAACCTTTAGACTTGCCAACTGTCTAGAGAGGAATGTTTCAAAATGTTAACAAATACAGGACCCTGTAAATGAAAATGCTAAGAGTATTTATGCATAAAAATTGAAGTCATCATACAAAGGAAGTGCTGCCTGATGGAAAATTGATATATTTAATGGATTTTTTATCTTTTAATAAAGCAGTTTTATTTTAAAACTTGGAGAATGGCTGGTGAAACAGGAAAGAGCAGAGTGCTTAGAAATTTTATATCTTAATGTCTAAAAAAGGTATCCTGTGTTTAATATAATGCTTTCTTTATACCATAGCTATATTATAGGCAATACTAAAGAGTTGAATGAATGGGGAAAAATACAACTAAAATTTTTTTACTAGTTTTTTTGTTTTTGTTTTTTCTTTACTTGCTTAGATTTGGTAGCCTAACTGCTCACAAAAGAATTCATAGATTTTTTTTCATTGTTAAACTGCAATATGCATGGTTTCATACAACATATAGAGTTACGTACACAGATGAGATCTTATTTTGCATGTATTTTTTTATCTATTTGTGTTCACAGAACATTATAACATAGCATTTCCCTCGTGTGATTACAAATTCTATGAGAACATAATTTTAAACTGCTAATTACTATTCCAACATGTAATGTATCATAATTTATTGAAATATTTCATTATTGATAAACATTTAGACAGGTTTCAATTGTTTGTATTATAAATAACAATCCAGTGAACATCTTTGTGGATAAAAGGTTTTCATGCATTTCAGCTTCTGTTTTTTGGAATAGATGTACTCCTAATGTGTTAAATCACCTTCACCTGCAACATTGAAGATGAAAAGCACCAACAGCTTTTCTTTTTTCTCCAGGTATATTACAGTCTTCCTTTTGCACTTATAGTCATTGAATTTGGACTATAAGCCAAGGAACCATACTTAATACTGCATTTTTACTTGTAGGCCACTGATAGTCCATAGATTTTTATGAATGTTAATTGCTCTGCCTTGAGTAACACCACTAACACATTTAGGCTATGCAAGTGAACATTTAAGAGGCAATAACTGGAATTACATAAGAAAGAGGAAGAATAAGTGATACTCTTAGCTCTGGTGATTTTTAAGGGACTCTGAAAATCTTTTCACCTTATGTTTTATTACCATAAAACATAAAACATTACAGGAGTCTGAGGGGACAGTTTTTCAAGTACAGTATTTCATACAGCTTCCCCATAGAAACACCTAGAGTTCTCTAAAGTACATTTGAAAACTCACTGGTTTGGGACATATAACAGCACATGGACTTTCTTACCTGGGTGAACAAACAGTTCTTTTCTGTTTCAGGGAAATTTTAAAATGCTAAGTAAGGCTTGCTATCCTCAGAGGCAATATTGGCATCCTGAGACAATTTTGGCCATCCGATTCCTGAGTGTTTGGCCAATAGTTGTGGCCAAAATGGATAATTGTGCCTGGTTAAATTTAGTTCTCTCTGACATCACACATCATAGAGGAAAGCAACCCCACACATTTTTCTTCAAGGAGAGTAGAGAATTTGTATAGATGATTCAGAATCAAGGAATGAAAATGACAATAAACATTCAAATGTAACCCTGAGAACAAAAATCTCTCTGAGTCTGTTGGCTAAAGAGACAACAGAAAATTCCCAAGTGGAACTGAGAGACGTGACTCCTGCGGTTAGTGGCAAGAAGCCTCTTGCAGCACCACCAGGAAGTAAAGGGGAGGCAACAGAGCCAGGCCCTGTTAACGTCTGTTTACCAAGTTCTGTAGGCTTCACCAACTATCATGTAGTCTTTGTGTGGAAACCAGATAAACAACGTGCGTCACTGCTGCTCTTTTACTCTATCAGAGAAGTAGAAGGAAGAGTTCTGTGAACTGAAGGTACCACGCAGGTGTGTAGGTCTCTCCAAGCAATTATTATGCAAAAGAACAAAGAAATTGAAACGTATTCTGTCAAACACTGATTTTTTTAAAAAAACAGAGCGTCCGGAAAAATATTTCTAGATATGCAGATGTTTACCAGCTGTTCCCAGACACATCCATGTGGCTGTGACACCCTCTGTATTAGCCCTCCCTCCATGTTTGGGGTTTTCTAGGCCAAAGAGACCAAATATCTCCTACTTTCTCTCCCCAACTCAGAGATACTGCTAGGTGCTCGGATACTCCAAGATTAAAAATGTTTTTACCTCTATCCAGCACCAGTTTTATGCTGCAGGTACCTAAAGGAAGGGAGGGGGAGTTGGGGGAATGAGGGGAAACTTCTGCATTGTCTTTACTCCACCTCCCTCTATTCTTTGCTGATCAACATTTGTTGATTGAGGAGTTGATATAGTCGGTTTACCAATTTCTTGCACTCACTAAATTTTGATGGATCCTTACCCTTTCTTCTCATCCCCTTTTCTTTGGGATCTCAAGTTTTTCAAAAGGACTCTTTTCTGAGGAGCCTAGAATGGGCAGCAAGGAACATAATGTGGTTTGCATAATATGGAACAGACTATGCACTGTTTATCTGTGCAGTTAGCCTTATCTAACTAGTATATTTAATCTAGAAGGCATTATTTGGCTCAGAAAAAGTTTGGTAGGAATCAAACCTTCCCTCTCTTCCTCACCCCTCTTCCACCCTGCTTCCTTCCTACTGCTGTTTTTCGTTTGTTTGATTTTTGTATTCCAAACAAAGACCCAAGTGACTTCTCCCACTTCTCCATTTGTCCCAGACTCTGACAAGGTTAAATCGTTGGCCTGAGAGTGTTGTCAAGGGGCCTAGTGATCAATGTGCTCAGTGATGTGCCTGGTTAAGAAGGAGGGAAAAAACTCAAGGTCAGGGACCACTGTGTAAAAATGGAAAGTGAAATGGGTTTGGAGTCAGTCAGAACTGAGTCAGAAACCTGGCTACATGGACAATTCTTTTACTCTTGATGAATTTTTGTTTTCTTATCTTTAACATATACCTAATAACACCCAGCACAAGGAACTTGTGAATATACTAAATAAACTAATGTATGTGAAATGACTCACAGATTATAGATGATCCGTCTCAGGGTAGGTTTCCTTCTCCCTCCCTTTCAGTTTCATTTCTTCTACCCTCCCAGGCCCTTTCGTTGCATATCTGGCACATAGACAATACTCAGTAAATAGTTGTTGACTAAATGAACTGGGATGAACATGCTAGTAAGACCCTGTTTGCAAACTGTATAGAGTGAAATCCCCTTTCTGGCTGGCCCAAGTTCTTGCTGTACATAAGGACTTCCTCAGGACTCCAGAACTCCCTGGATGGATAGTGAGTAGAATGCAGGTGAGATCAATGTAATCATTGTTTTCTATGCACATGAATATGTTAGGTACAAGTTAGAAAATGCACGAGAAGGAGGAGGGAGGGATGGGAGGAGGGCCATAGTACTTACAGAAGAAGCTCATAACCAGCTTTGATTAACTGCCTGCAGCCGAGTATCTGTTTTTACAACAACAGATGACAAGAGGTGGTCTGGAGCAAGATAAGGATCTGAGTCAACAGACCTCCACCCACCTTAGGCGGTCATGCTTTCCCGTGGAAGAGCATGTACCACCTTTGCCCGCCAAGTCAATATGTAACTCCCTTAACCCACCCAGCAAACTAAAAGTCCTTGGGACAAGGGCTCTCTCTCTCTCTCTCTGTCTCTCTCTCTCTCTCTGTCTCTCTCTCTCTAACTCTCTCCCCCACCCTGGCTAGCTAGGCCCATTCTCTTCCCTGAGAATGTATCACTAATACCAGGGGCCTAGGCTTCTCTCTCGCTTTCTCTTCCCCTCTCTCCCACCTTGGCTAGGCCCATTCTCTTCCCTGAAATCATATCACTAATAAACACTGCTTGCATATTAATCAGCTTGCTGACCTTTGACTCTTCACTGCGTCGGCAAGAAAAATCGAGACTCCCGTAACAAATACATAGAACTCTGCACATCAAGTATGACTTACATTGGGTAGATTTGTACAAATTGCCCATTTCTAGGAAAGAGTTCCCACGTTATACGCTTCTACACTTACTAGAAAGGCCTGTGATAGCATGGGCTCTGCCAACCTCTCCATCTCATTTCCCTCCCGCCACCCCCTCTCCCTTCCAGTACTCCAGCACCTTCTAAAGTATATATATGTTAATAATTCCAAAGTACTGCCACCTCCTTGGTGCTTCTGTATGAGTCGTTCCCTGCATTAGACTCATCTTTCCCTTAATCCTTCAATCCACCGTCTATTAACTAATCCTTTAGGTCGAATGTTACTTCCGGGAAGCCTTTCCAAATACCAGCACCCCACCTGCCTCACGGCTCTCTGGATTTCTCCTTTTCCACCAGTCACATTTGTAATTTTCTTGTCTGCTACTCTGTTTGCTGTCTGCTCCTCTAAATTCTCATCTCCGTGAGACATGAGTCACATCTCTTTTACTTTCTTCTGCATTGCTACAGGACACCATGGTTCCTGGCACACAGTAAGCGCTTAAAAAATATTTGTTGAAAGAATGAATGAAGAGGTGAAAGTACTTCACAAATTCACATTTGCTGCTCTTCAAGCAATACTCCCCTCAGTAGGAAATGGTTGGGTACATTTCCCACAGAGGCATTTTATATGATTTGGAAACTTTGAAGATGATTTTATTTCCATCGGAATCTCTGGCATTCAGTATTGTTAAAACCAGTTTCTCATAATTAAACACAACCAAATTTCCAGGGGGCAAATACAGGAAATGCAGGAAGAAATACCATTTTTAAACAGGAAACACCATTTTTAAAGAGGAAGCTCTGTGGGTCATTCACTTCCAATGAGCTACAGAGGGAATTTTATTTATTGGCCCCAATTTCCATTAACATCTACCCATGATTTTTCAACAAGGATGCAACCACACACCTCTGATTTCCTTCTTCGAACCTGTGTGATGTTGTAGATGCAGGTACACTCCTCTAGTAAGTACAAAATGATTCATAAGGTATATACCATCACAGAAGGTTTGACAAAGAAAACAAACGGGAACTAGAGTACAGTTGCTTGACTAGTGTTACTAAGTTACTATCTGGTAAACCTCCCACTTATCTCCGTCTTCTGGTGTTTTCAATTCCATTTAAAGAGGGTTGGACCTACCTTAATGTATCTAACCCTGTAATTTATTAAGAGTCTGGCCAGAAAGGAGGCTATTCATAATAACAGGAAGCTGAATACTTCTTTACAAACAAAAACAAAAACCCTACAGGTAGAGAAATGGACTAAATTATTGGGAAGGATGTGGCAGGAAGCTTTGACTGACTATTTTAATTAAAATTATTTTTCTTAGTATCTGACTGCATGCAAATTTTCACGAGACCTGTATAAATTGGTAAATTTGTGCCTACTCATGGTATTAACATTTTCACCTGTTCGACGCATACATTCTGCCCCTAAATGTTGTCTTTTAGCACAGGTGGGAGAAAATTAGATGAATAGTAAGTATGGCTTTCAGTTGTTCAAGTTTACCACTTCCCATTTATAAAAATGGGATAATGACAACAGAGCTTTCCCAGAAATGTAAGAAGAATCATCCACAAGCCCATAAAACATGAATATTGAGTGATATAATTGGGACACAAGAAATAGCTGTGGACTTTACTCTCCATTTAGGCCTATCAGAGCTAACACCACCACCACCAACAAAAAAACATCAACAACAAAAATTCTCAATAAATAAGAAGGATCATTCATTCATTCATTCATTCAGGCAGGCAGGAACCTCATATATGTTTTAACCAGCTAATATGAGCCAGGGATAGTGCTGGGAGCAAGGGAGAAGAGGAATTTAAACCACGGAAAAACAGACAAGGTGCTGAACTCTAGGAGTCAGAACCCCAAATTAAATACTTACAATAGTGTTGGGCAAGTACTTTCATATATAAGCAAAGTACTGACAGAACACAAAAGAAGAAGTTCTAATGCTCCCTGGAGGAGTGCAGAGAGGCATCAGAGAGCAGGTAGCCCCTGAACAGGCGTTCACAGATGAATGCATATTTCACCACCAAAATCTCCATACGGTACTGAGGAAATACACGCTTGAGCAGAGTTTGTGAAGGAAAAGCAAATACATCTAAGGATAGATTGCTATTATGAATTACCTTGAAAAAAATAAGCCCTTCATTGTAGATCTTAGGGTCACGTAACTCCAAGATAAAATTAACAGCCACGGCAATTCCCAGTACTGTTATTACTAACATTTATTCACAGTCTGTTATTAAAAATGATCATATATTAAACATTAAGACTCTATAGCACTTAATGTTAGATATTAATCACATTTAATTTCCACAGCCAGGCAATGAAAGTATTAGCCCACTTTATAGATGAAAATTTGAGAAAAGAGAGACAATTAAATAAATTGTCTAAGGTTATGCAGTCAGGAACAGTGGAAGGAGGACTTAAATTAGAGTCCATCTGACTTTAAGGTGTTTTGTACTCTCTCCCAATCCAGGGGAGTATTTGAAAAATAAATTAAAGTTTTGAAGGCATGAGACAGATAAGATGACAAGTTCTCTTTAATTAGCAGTGAAAATACATGATTCATTGAAGCAAGAGGCAGAAGTAGAATGTATCTCAAAATGGTAAACATGATTCTTTTAATTTGGAAAATTTCAAACATCAAAAGAATGCATAACATAATGAAATAAACCCATGTACTCATCACCTGCCTTCAACAATTATCAATGTTTTACTAAGCCTGTTTTCTCTTCCCCTTTTCTTTTTACTTGAATATTTAAATGCAAATCCAAGATACTAAATAGTTTCTTTTTTCTCTTGTAAATACCTCAATATGCATCTCTTTTCCCTCTATTTTAATCATAGCCATATTTAAAACAGCATTATCCTTTTAAAATAGAAGATATGATACCACTGAGTGTTTTCAAAATTAAAATGTAACCTCTCTAAGAAAAAAAAAATTAGCTCTACTGTAAAGTCATGTTGACATCAATCAAATCACATGCAGATAAAATGATTCTGAATGATCAACTTTTGATCATTTTAGACACACAGAACAGAATCCGTAGGTGCGAGGAAGCCAGAAATCCTTCACTGGCTCACGATGAATGAGGGCATGAATTGGACAATGAGATACAGCTTAAAAATGCGTCTCATGTGAAAATACACATAAGATGCATCTAAAAGTCCTGCTTTTTAAAGCCCATTAGACTAAAAGAAAATGTACAAGTACAAAGAAATTAGTGCCAGAAAACATAGATATGAGTATTCATTCAGCTATATTGAAATAAAGAACTAAAGAGCTAGAACAAACTTAATAAAACATTTATTGTAGTCAATACCTATATCAGGTATATATGAGTAATTTTGGAAAGGAAATTGCCTTTTCTCTTTCAAAATCCTTCAGCTTAAGAATACTTTATCTCACCCTCACCACCACCCCAGGTCTCTAAACCAGTCTTAAGTTAATCATGGAGCCAAACTCTAACAAATATAATAAACAGAGTAATGGTAAAAATGATACTTGGGTAAATGGTTTACTGGCCCAATTTAAGCACAAAGAAAGTTAAACACAAAGTATAACTTTGCCAGAATATTACAATAGAACCTTTATGAAGGGCTATTGAGACTGGGTCTACAAAAATTTAACTGAATTGGACTGGAAAGGAATCAAAAAATTAAAACAGAAACAAAACAAAACAAACAAACAAAAAAAACTGTGATTAGCGAAAGCTTGCCAATAGCTTCATCAGCAGCTAGAACCCCGAAAGCACCCTGCCCCTGAAAGGCCCCCAGCGAAAAGTCAATTCCTGCAGATGTGTGCTGACTCAAGTCAAGAAAGGCCAGCTAAGCGTGATTGAGAACTCACCTGGTTGAAGGAGCCATGAGCTGGTCAGTTCACCTCTGATGTGAGAGAAAGAACAGTTCACTTCTTCTCTAATTAGATACTCGCACAGAAAATGAGTAGATTCACAGCAGCAGGCTATCATTTTACCACCTAGATGAGAAAACGAGAGATGGCAAAGATATGATTCTTCAGCAGATTGGCTCCAGTGGCCAAATTGCAGATTCAGGCAGCCCAAGACAGCAACTATATAACAGAATATCTATGTTAGACCTGAAATTTTCCTAAAACATGTTTTTATATGTTTATGTTGTCAATCATCAGGCGTGCTGGTATATATGCTAACTGTGGATTAGACACCAGTTAGTCTTTCTAACTGGATTGAGCTAGTGAAAGAGGACAGAAAGCGTGGATTCATTAAAGAAAGGTTCATGTCTTTGACTTCTTTTTGCCTCAGTTTATTCATCTGTAATACGAGTGAGACAGACTAATATCTGTCTAAATGTACCTCCTCATATTGAGCTGAAAATAACGTAAATAAGAAAATACATTATGGAAGTTAAAAATGGGAAGTATAATTTTTATGACAGATGATTTTCCTCTTTAAGCTACTTTTTGAGTCTTGTTTTCTTTGTTTTGTTCCTACATTTGTAGTATGAGAATGATTAACACTTACAAACACACAGGAAAATTGGTCAGAGCTAATAGAAAACACAGAATTAGATATTAATCTACAAAAGAACTTAATTCTTCTAAATAACCAACATTCTAAGTAATAATCTCAAAGAGAACATGTAATTAATGAACAAAACAAACTGTTATTTGAAAAATAAACAATTTGCGAACTTATTGGGTCTGCTGTTTGTGAACTTCTTTGTGGACTTCAGGAAAAGGATGCAGCCTAAGAAAGTATTGTACACATCACATGTTGATTTTCGTTTCCAGTGAAGAATATGATTAGAGTTCAGCTCACAAACTGTTGACAGAAAAGTTGTTTTCGTATTTTATTTGGTATTTTAATTGAGTCAAAAGTTTATGGAAGTAAGAAAGATTAATGTTCTATTTGTCTTTTACATTCTATTCCTCCTCCTTCTGTCCTTGTACATCTGTATTAGAGGAGGATGAGGGATGATGAGAGGAAAGCTTTATTAAAAGAGGACTATTTTTTTCCTGGCCAATTTTCAATCTAAATCTAAATTCCTAGGAAAAAGAGAAAAGTCTTCTGTGGAAATGCTTCTTAGGAGACATTAGTCTGTGCTGTCATTTCCTAAACAGCACAGTGTCTGAGTGTGTCCACTTGGAAATCAGACTTTCTGAGTTAGGATCTCTGGTCTGCCATCTACTAGCTATGTGACAGAGGGCAAACTATTTAACTGTTCTGTCTCCATGATCTGATCCATAGAGTAGGACTAATGTCAAGTTGTTATGAAGGTTTGGTAAGTTAATACATAGAAAGCGCTTAGAACGAGTAAGTAATTGCTCAATAAGTTTTACTTGTTACTTCTAGATACATTGCATTTAAAAAAAAAAACTTGTTTTATGTGAAAGCTGCTTTAATCTTCTTTGCTTTATTTAAAAACGAGATGTTTTAAAGTAAAAGGGGAAAAAAAGAGAATTCTATTAGCTGCAGAAGAAACAGATTTTAAATCTGACTTAGAATTGAAATGGAAAACTTCTGATAAGAGAAGGCCCAGTCATGCCAGAAGAAAGAATCGCCCATGAAACTTGAACTACTGCTAGTAGAGGCCACCATGGGAAAGCAGGATCCTGCAGGCATTGTTGTAGACACAATCCTTTTGGACAACAGCCCAAGGACACAGATCAAAACTATCCAGCTTTTATTTTCTGTAACTCAGTGAGCTCTTCTTAGGAACCCAAGTGCTAGGAAATTAGTCAAGAGGGGAATAATCTCTTGTCATGTACAAAAATGGCTATTGTACTATTAGTATAATCATGAAAAACTAAGAAATGACCTAAATGTCTCATGGGGGACTACCTAATTGATGAAATATTATATCATTATAAAATCATATTCATAGTGATTAACACTATGGGAAATAATGTTTACTAAGAAGAGAAAAGGGCTTGAAAAGTGTATATATCTTATTAGTGCAGCTTTTTGCAAACACATATTTATAAATATTTTATGTAATTATATAATTATAGGCAATAAGGGAACTGGGATAAAATAACTGGGTTTTGTCTCGAACAATCATGAGTAAAATTTCTTTGTAATGTTCCATACTGATATTTAAAGAATAAATGCAAAATTAAAACACAACACATATGAAGTATATTGCTAAAACTAATCAAGCAACTCATGTTTTAACAAACTGAAAGTTTAAATCACTGTTAGATTTTATTAATTCTCATAGGATTCTTTTTCCTTCCTTTCTGCTGGTACTGCCACTGCTAAAACAATGTATATTTTACATGTGTGATAGGAAACCTGGTATGCTATGACTTAGCAGGTTTGAGGTGAAAAACATTTTGTTGATTTTTTTTTCCATTTAAAAAATAAACGAAAAGTAGTCAACTGTTCAACAGTTAATTACTATAAAGACTGGGAGGCAGAATAGAAACCAACATGTACTGAACACCTACCATGTTTCCCCAAAAATAAGACCTAGCCAGACAATCAGCTCTAATGTGTCTTTTGGAGCAAAAATTAATATAAGACTCGGTCTCAGTTTACTATAATATAATACCGGTCTATGATATAATACAATATAATATAATATAATATAATGTAATGTAATGTAATGTAATGTAATACAATACCCGGTCTTATACTAATTTTTGCTCCAAAAGACGCATTACAGCTGCTTGGCAGGCTAGGTCTTGTTTTCGGGGAAACACAGTACTAGGCAGTGTGTAGACGTTTTAAAAAATATATGACTTCCCATTAAAAATTATGATTGATAACACTAAAATACAAGAATTTATCCAATACCTCTCTGGTCAGGCACCAAGCTGGCCTCTAGGAATTCCACAAACCACAGGTGTAGACTGCAAAGGATGTGTGTCCAGTCTTAAGGAGATCATGACTTCCCTTGCTGCTGACTTCAGCAGCAGATTTCAATCTCATGCTCAGAAACATGACCCCACAAAGCAGACCTTAACTAGGTGGATCCAAGAATTGGACCACCCACTCTACAGCAGAAGCCAGCAAGACCAACATGAGACTAAGCGACTGCTCCCAAAGCCAAGGAAATCATAAGGACAAACAGGCACCATCTTGCGAAGGAAGAAAGGAAAGGGAAAAGCCACCCTGATAAGGACTTGAACTTAGAATTAATGGGAATGTTTACCCCTAAAAAGAGATCTGAAATCAAAACAGACTATTTAAACTGGAGGAGGCAGAGAAAACATTAACTGGCAATACATATCTTTTTCCTTGCTACCTAGAGGAATAAGATGGGGTGGGGAGAAGAGAACTTGAGTTTATAGCTCATTAGATAGGTGATAGAAAATGAAGCTAATTTTTTTATCTAAGCAGTGTATGAATACTTTTCTACAGTGTAGGCTCTCTTAAAGCAGAAATTACATTTTATTCTTCTATTTATCCACCATTAGAAATTAGCACAGTTGCCCCTGGTAGTTACGTAAGAAATGACACTGAATAAATAAATCATAAGAGTTGAAAGGACTAGGTAAGTGGCCTAATCCATCATCCTGATTTCAGGTAGACTCACATAAGTCAGCACAGAAACCTTTTGCTTGGGGACCTGGAGTATTTATAGTGGGATTTGCTCTTGGCCTGTTGTGGTGAGAAGGCAGAACTAGTCACTCTCTCCACGAGGCCCACATTTCCTTTCCTTTCACTTCTTCATTTCATTTTGACTTGTAGACTTTTTTTTTTTTTTTTTGACTTACTATTAAATTTCTGCCCTTCGTCTCCCCACCTCTCATGTTAGCTTATACTTCCAACTAAGAAAATACCGGTCTTTTTGAACCATTTAGAACAAATGTTAAAGTAAAATAGCAAAAGGATATTTTAATCAAGGAAAAACGTATAAGGAACTTAATTATAACCATCCTTGATTATTTGGATTTCTCAAAGGAACTTTAATTTTTTGTTTGTTTGTTTTTGATTTTTTGTTTTTTTGTTTTGTGTGTGTGTGTGTCCGTAATGGGGAATGTCTCCACATTACCTTTTGAGTACTTGAATCCTTCTGATGTACTAGCACAACCTATGTTGTATATTGATCAAACTGTAAAACACACTTTATACACAATATTCCAGCTTCACTGAGTTTTGCTTTTTGTTTGAGTTTTCTTTTTTTTTTTTTTTCCTTTAAAGAGGAGGCTTTCTTAGTTCCATCTACGTTAGGAACATTTATTTGGAGTGAAATAAGAATGGCTTGTAATTATGGTTTAATGCCTCAAAATAGAAAACTGTGCCAAACTGCTTAACCAAATGCAGATTGGGTTGGGATTCCGGAGTTACTTCTAAGGCAAGGCCTTGGAAAGTCTGAACTATTGCTTATCTTTAATTTATGGTTCTCTGCTAAGGGCAGCACTAAACTGATTGCTCACCAGGTTAAAATTTTGGCTTAGAAAAGTTGTACATCACGGAACAGACTTCAAGACAAATTCACGTTGAGCTCTTTTTCTTAGTTGTAGCATCTGTTTCTCTCAGCTAAAAACTCCTTCTGTTAAGTGCATCCAATCCTGCTTAAAAGAGCCATCTACAAATGTGACCTAAGATAAAGGCAGAGTGTTGAATGAGCTATCCTGAGATTTTTGAGCTCTTTCATTTCCTTCTTTCTTATTTTAGCCTATAAAATATTGTTTGTGGCCTCCTACGAGAAATGATCTGGAATACTTCAGCATTCTAATCTGCACTATTTAAAAGATGCATGCATCTCCAAGTTTAAAGTAAAATATCTTGATGTAGAGTTAATGTTTTTCTTGAGTTTTCCCAAACATCCAGGCCTTTGGCATTTTAAGTAGAGATGAAAAATTTCCTACCGTGCCTGGATTTGTACTTAGACCAACTGAGCTCAGTCTTCGAGGGAACGAGAAGATGACTAAGGTGACTGTGCAGCACTGAGGGCACCATGGCTTCGTTCCAGAATTCCGCACAGTATGATAGTGACACACACCACACAGGGTTCTGGCAAGAAACGGATGGCACACTGATATTGGGTGCTCTGAGGAGAGGTTAGTAGAGGTACTATTTATGAAGGTAAGGGCCACGTGGGGAAACCACGAGCACCTGGAGGCTAGGAACAGTAAGGTCGGGAGGAGGGATTGATTCCATGTTGGACCTGCAGGGGCAAGGGGAGGAGGTAGTTACCAGAACCTAGAGACAAAGGGGAGAGGGTGAGGGAGAGAGAGAGAGAGAGAGAGAGAGCGAGAGAGAGAGATGCATATGGGGAAGACTGTTGACAAGAGCTTGGCCTGCAGTGAAGGGCTGCAGCCAGCCCACAGTGAACTTATCCTTGAGCGCCACGACTGGGATCAGAGGATAAGGGAGTCTATTGGTGCAGGTCAGCCTCTTGGAGAAACAGCAGGGTGGAACCTGGATCTGAAGGAACAAATAGAGGAGATTCAAAAATAGTTGGGTTTGATCCCTCAACTCCAGGGTCACGGACACTGCTAATCTATACGCACCTCTATGTAAATTGGAAAAAATATAAAATTGCCAGGGCGGGGTAGACACAGACCTATTAGTTAGTGCACAGGCCTGTGATTCTAAGAGAATTATAGAAAGATTGCCCTTCTCCCAGGAAATGTAAGCCAATGGCCGAGTATACAGCTTGGAAAGCAAGTAGTCGGATGGATTGTAGTCTCCACTGACCCACTTGGTTGAGCAACCGGACCAAGAGTACCAGGAGTGGACTCTAATTGATCTAAGCCAAGTAAAGTAATGGCATCTCCTTGTCAGAGTTATTGGTTCCGCAATGGGTGCAGAACCCAGCCAAAGCCAATCATCATCTGACTATCCCCTAATCAAATCCAATGGTTCAAGGGCAGGCACATGCCTGACATTAGGCTGGTAGAAGTGAAGTTCAGGAATTTCGGTCTATTACTGCTCAAAAAGAGGTTCTTTCCCCTACCCCAGAAATAAATGAGAAACCATGTGGTCCTGGGAGATTCTAGCATTTACCATAAGGGAAGCCAGTCTAAAAATGGGCCTGATGCCTAGAGCAAGAAAATCATCCACAATTCTTATTATATCATGTGTGTCAGAGTCAAATTATGCCTGAAGCCTGCCCTGTCTGTGTATTTTTCAATTACATTAGTCAGTAAAGTTCCTTTAGTTTTTAAGCTAGATAGATCTGGGTTTTCTATTGCTTGCAAACAGGGACTTCCTGCAGTTCTCTTGCCTTCTGAATTATGGACAACTTAGGCTTTTTCAGCTTCTTCATTATTCCAACCATATGGGACCAGGAAATTTTTTAAAAAAAATCTATTCAACCCAAACTATATCTTCAGCTCAAACCAGATTGATTTGAAATCATTCTTGTATGTCTGCCCTTATTGGTACTCACTTAGAAGTAAAAGCGCCTGCAAAATTCTTTTACACACCCCAAGTGAGGTTTTCTTGCTGACACCACCTTTAGCATAATTGCTATGAAAGCATATTTTATCAACTATTATAACAATCATATTTGAATTTGTACACATTGCCTCCTATGAGTGGACACCAATCCAAAGTATCCTTTTAATGACTGCAATTGGATTTTCTTTTGGTTATTTGCATATTTTGCATTTAACTTGCTTGCACACAAATGTGAAGGTATAATCGAATAACTTATTAGAAACATTGCTGTAAGAAGAAATCAAACAACATGAGCTTATACCTCATGAATTCAGTTAGTTTTAACTGATATTCAGGAAGCTAGAGTACAAAAGTAGATTAAAATGTGGTAGCCCTAATCTCTAGTGATCAGAGCTTGTCTGAGCTAACTCTTGCAACAGCCTTTTTAAGCAGGCTCCCTGAATGTAATCTTGACCTCTTCAAAACTCCCCTCCACGTCACCCCCAGGGAGCTGATGGTCACTCTCCTGATTGGGGAGGTACTGGTATACAATAAAGCCTCAAAAGACTTTGGTAAGGTTCTTGCTTTGCAGAACTGTGTTCAGGCTCCTTAAGAAGGGAGATAAATTCTTCAGTGTCATGCCTGGATTCCAACCCATCTCCCTGGTTTCCTCCCTTTCTCTTCCCTGTGTTACATTTTACTTTCCAGCATTTTTACAAAATTCTTTTTTCTATATGTGTTTTCTTCTACATTGCTCCCCTCCGCCTGGAATGTTTTCTCGGCCTTTCCTCCATAATCTTCCCAGCTTTACTCATGCTTAAGGATTTCTCACCTTGTAACACCTCCAGGAAACCTTCCCCTTTGACTCTTCCAACAGTTGCTCTTCTTTTGTGCCCTCTTTTTAGTTCTGGCCCTGCAATCTGCTATGATTATATTTTATGCATGGACTTGTCCACTAGATTGAACTCCATGACAACAGGGATGATGTCTTATCTCCATTTGTATTCCCAGTGACCATCAAACAGACAGCAAGGCACTTAAGGGAGGCCACATATAGAAAAAACATTTTTATCTTATCTAGGTAAGAAATTCCCAAAACGTTAGATTTAATC